>NC_045443.1:31834045-31952458 GCF_002776525.5 Piliocolobus tephrosceles | reverse complement strand
AAAACGGTTTTTTTTGCTTCTTTTTTTGGGGAGCTTTTTTTTTTTTTTTTTTTGAGAGAGAGTCTCACTCCGACGGGGTTTCACCATGTTGGCCAGGCTGATCTCAAACTCCTGACCTCAAGTGATCTGCCCGCCTCCGCCTCCCAAAGTGCTGGGATTACCGGTGTAAGCCACCAGGCCTGGTCTTTTATTTATTTATTTTTTTGAGATGGAGGCTCGCTCTGTCACCCAGGCTGGAGTGCAGTGGCGCCATCTCGGCTCATTGCAACCTCCACCTCCCAGGTTCAAGCGATTCTCCTGCCTCACCCTCCTGAGTAGCTGGGACTACAGGCATGCACAACCATACCCAGCTAATTTTTGTATTTTTAGTAGAGACGGAGTTTCACCACGTTAGACAGGATGGTCTCAATCTCTTGACCTCGTGATCTGCCTGCCTCGGCCTCCCAACATGGTGGAATTAGAGGAGTGAGCCACCACGCCCAGCCCACACCTGGTCTTTTATGAGAAGCTTTCACTGAACATGAATTAGTTTTCTTTCATCCACATAGTATTCTGTTTCTCCAAGGTGCCTTATCTGCTGTGTGCTCTTTGTCTTGCATGATAGAGGCTTACTTTAGAGTTCTGGTAATTTTTGGTTTCTTACGATGAAGAGTGAAGGACTAAAGCTAATTGGAAGTTTGGAGTATATGGAGAGCTCTTACATTTCTGAGTTTACTTTAGGGCCATTTATTTGTTGGGTAATCTTAAATATCAGTTTGTCTTCTTTCCTCTTGGGCTGCTTAGATTCCTGAGAGAAAGGTGTGACAATCCCCTGCCTAGAGGGTAAAGATCTGGCTGACATGGTTTGGGCACTAAATGATTGATGAAGGCTGTGGGGCAGGAGTGGGGGGCTTAGCAATCAGCAAGCATGTGATTGTGTAAACCTCCATTTTTGTTTGGTACCAAAGCCCTCACCTGTACTTGATGTTTCCCAGTCCACAGACTCCAACTGCTGCTGAAACTAGAGAGAAACAGTCATCCAACAGCATGAGAGCGGTAGAAGACCTGTATCTGTTCGTGATTCTACGATATAATCATTTGTTTTCAATTTTTCTCTACTGTTGCCACATAATTCCGCTTTTTCAGTTATTTTGAGTTAGTCTGCAATCATCTCTTTGCTTTTTAGCTTTCAAAGGTTTATCATTGGCCAGGTGCGGTGGCTCATGCCTGTAATCCCAGCATTTGGGAGGCTGAGGCGGGCAGATCACCTGAGGTCAGGAGTTTGAGACCAGCCTGGACAACATGGTGAAACCCCGTCTCTACAAAAAATACAATAATTAGCCGTGTGTGGTGGCATGTGCCTGTAGTCCCAGTTACTTGGGAGGATAAGGCAGGAGAATGGCTTGAACCCAGGAGGTAGAGGTTGCAGTGAGCCAAGATTGTGCCACTGCAATTCAGCCTGGTGACAGAGTGAGACTCCATCTCAAAAAAAAAAAAAAAAAAAAAAAAAGAGAGAGAGAAATGTGAGGACTGGAGATTTGGGAGGGTCCAGGGGCAGAATTATATGATTTGGCCGTGTCCCCACCCAAATCTCATCTTGAATTTTAATTCCCATAGTCCCCACATGTTGTGTAAGGGACCTGGTGGGATATAATTGAATCATGGTGGCAGTTTCCCCCATGCTATTATTGTGATAGTAAGTTCTCATGAGATCTGATAGTTTCATAAGGAGATTGCCGCTTCGCTTGACTCTCATTCTTCCTGTCACCCTGTGAAGAAGAACGTGTTTGTTTCGCTTTCCACCATGATCATCAGTTTCCTAAGGCCTCCTCAGCCATGCTAAACTGTGAGTCAATTAAACTTCTTCCCTTTATAAATTACCCAGTCTTGCTGTGTGCGGTGGCTCACGCCTGTAATCCCATCACTTTGGGAGACCAAGGCGGGTGGATCACGAGGTCAGGAGATCGAGACCATCCTGGCTAACATGGTGAAACCCCGTCTCTACTAAAAAAAATACAAAAATTAGCCGGGCGTGGTGGCAGGCGCCTGTAGTCCCAGCTACTCAGGAGACTGAGGCAGGAGAATGGCATGAACTGAGGAGGCAAAACTTGCAGTGAACAGAGACCGTGCACCACCGCACTCCAGCCTGGGCGACAGAGCGAGACTCCGTCTCAAAAAATAGTAATAATAAATAATAAATAAATAAATAAATAAATAAATAAATAAATAAATAAATTACCCAGTCTTGGATGTGTTCTTAAAGTAGTATGAGAAATGACTAATACAAGCTCCTATTTCAATAAGTCATAAAAAGCAGTAAAAGGGCCAGGGCCAGGCATGGTGGCTCATGCCTGTAATCCCAGCATTTTGGGAGGCTGAGGTAGGCAGATCACCTGAGGTCAGGAGTTCAAGACCAGCCTGGGCAACATGGCAAAATACCATCTCTACTGAAAATACAAAAAATTAACCAAGTGTGGTGGCAGGCATCTGTAGTCCCAGCTACCTGGGAGGCTGAGGCAGGAGAATTGCTTGAACCCAGGAGGCAGAGGTTGCAGTGAGCTGAGATCACACCACTGAACTCCAGCCTGGGTGACAGAGCAAGATTCTGTCTCAAAACAAAACAAAAAATGGGTCAGGCACAATGGCTCACGCCAGTAATCTCGACAGTTTGTGAGGCTGAGGTGGGAGACTCACTTGAGCCCCAGAATTTGAGACCAGCCTGGGCAACATAGTGAGACCACATCTCTATTTATATAATCAAAAAAGAAAAAGAAAAAAAGGCAATATTCCTTTAATAGTGTGAATGTCTCAATGACAAGAAATCAGGTATTTCTATTCCCCTAGAGTTGTTTCTTTTCTTTTTTTTTTTTCCTCTCCCTCTGTTGCCCAGGCTGGAGTGCAGTGGCTCGATCTCTGCTCACTGCAACCTCTGCCTCCTGGGTTCAAGCGATTCTCCTGTCTCAGCCTCCTGAGTAGCTGGGATTACAAGTGTGCGCCACCATGCCTGGCTAATTTTTTTTGTATTTTTAGTAGAGACAGGGTTTCAGCATGTTGATCAGGCTGGTCTCGAACTCCTGACCTTGTGATCTGCCCACCTCGACCTTCCAAAGTGCTGGGATCATAGGCGTGAGCCACTGCACCCGGCCTACAGTTGTTTCTTACTCATCTGAAGAAGGCACTTGACATGTCCTGAAGTGGACAGTTAATTTAGATATTCCGCTGGGCAACTGTTACCTTCCTAAAATCAGATGAAGTGGTGATTAAGTTCAAATTTGTTTTCCCAAATAAGCCCAAAACACACTGAATATAAGTTCTCCATTTTTGCCAGATAATATAACCAAAGAAGAAAAGATAATGTTGATGTCCATGCTGAATTGGTTGATTTATTCTTTACTAACTATGGAATGAGTATATAATTATAGGTAAATTTACCTTTCATATAGCTTCGGGTATTAATACTCACTCTTCTTGTTTCTTATGTTTTTGTTTTTTCCCAAAATCTTAGATGATTCCTCAGGTGAATTTGTGTAGTTCTCCTCCACTAGTATGTTTCTGGCACAGTTGTTGATATGTTGAAAGGGATCTGGTCCTAACAAAATCTCTTTGTACTAGCCTGACATGATTACCATGACATTCCTCACATTTCAGATCTCCATCAGATGATGATATCTACCAGATGCTGTCTCCCCATTATCACAGCCCTGCAAGAAGGTCTGTTTATCTTTGCAATATATCTGTAGGCATAGGTGTTGTGGGTGACATGAGCTATTTTCTTGTCTCATGCTATTTGGCAAGAACTATTCTCACCTGTTTCGGACAAACTACAGGAGCCAAGTGTATCTGAAAAGCACTTATTTGGCCTGTAATAGGAATGTCATCTTAAATAAGTTCCTAGCCCAATAAGCCATACAAAGCAATCGGAGGCAGGCCGGGTGCGGTGGCTCACGCCTGTAATCCCAGCCCTTTGAGAGGCCAAAGTGAGTGGATTGCCTGAGGTCAGGAGTTCGAGACCAGCCTGACCAACATGGTGAACCTTCGTCTCTACTAAAAATATAAAAATTAGCCGGGTGTGGTGGCAGGTGCCTGTAATTCCAGCTACTTGGGAGGCTGAGGTAGGAGAATTGGTTGAACCCAGAAGGCGGAGGTTGCAGTGAGCCGAGACAGGGTCTTGGCACTCCATCCAGCCTGGACGACAAGAGCGAAACAACATCTCAAAAAAAAAAAAAAAAAGGCAATTGGAGGTAATTCTTTTATTTCTCTTCAACTTTCACTGATATCAAAATCCAATACTTTAACCAGATTTTCTGGCTGACAGGCTAAATGAGATCATCTTCACATTCAACATCTTTCTCTTCAGTTTCCTTCTTTTTATTTTAAAAAAAGTGTTTTTTTGTAGGTTGTGGGGAGGGGTGTTTGGCTATGTTGCCCAGGCTGGTCTTGAATTCCAGCCTCAAGTGATCCTCTTGCCTTGGCCTCCCAAAGTGCTAGGATTCAGGAGTGAACCACTGCCTGGCCCAGTTTTCTTCTTTACATCTGGTCTTGGTTCTGTCATTTAAGATTTTCAAATTAGAGCATCTCTTCTTTTTTTTTTTTTTGAGATGGAGTCTTGCTCCATCACCCAGGCTGGAGTGCAGTGGTGCGATCTCGGCTCACTGCAACCTCTGCCTCCCAGGTTCAAGCAATTCTCCTGACTCAGCCTCCTGAGTAGCTGGGACCACAGGCGCCCGCCACCATGCCCTTCTAATTTTTTGTATTTTTAGTAGAGATGGGGTTTCACTGTGTTATCCAGGATGGTCTAGATCTCCTGACCTTGTGATCCGTCCGCCTTGGCCTCCCAAAGTGCTGGGATTACAGGCATGAGCCACTGTGCCCAGTCGAGCATCTCTTATTTTCTCCACCCACAGGTAAAGAATATTTCCACCAATATTCCGAATTGTATTTTCTCAAGGCAATTTGATAAATCTGCACATTCTTGTCCTTTAAGCCAAGAGGCTTACCTATTAATAAGTAGGTGGAGCTGTACCTGGATATTAATTCAGTAGCATCACCTACGAGCAAAGTGTCCATTTGGGGTAATCAATATCATCACTAATTCTAATACAAAATATTTTGGCATAGTCATCAATGACATGTAATTCCTCAGAATAAGTGGCTGTCATTGCTTCAGTCTCTTAATTCTGCCTCTGGTAGCTCCCTGTGCTCCCTTCAGCCATGTGGCCCCTAGAGCAGCCCTGCGGCTGGTGCTGAGGTCCAGAAGCTCAGGGTGGAATTTTTATTTTCCAAATATTTTTTATCTGTGGTTGGTTGAATCCCCAGATGTGGAACCCACAAATACAGAGGGCCAACTGCGTGTGTGTGTGTGTGTGTGTTTGTGTACATGTTGAATGTTGGTGTTAGTTTATACTTTATGTTCATTTTTGAAAACTATCTTTTTTTGAGACAAGATCTTGCTCTGTTGCCCAGGTTGGAGTGCAGTGGTACTAATTGAGATACTCACTGCAATCTCAAATTCACGGGCTCAAGTGCTCCTCCTGCCTGCCTCAACCTCCCAAGTAGCTGAGAATACAAGTGTTTGCCACCACACCCAGCTAACTTTAAAATTTTTTGTAGCAGCTGGGTCTCACTATATTGCCCAGGCTGGTCTTGAACTCCTGGCCTCAAGTGATCCTCCCACCTCAGGCTCCCAAAGTGCTGAGATTGCAAGCATGAGCCACCACACCCAGTCTGAAATTTGGTATTTTCATTGTATTAGTCCATTCTTGCACTGTTTTAAAGAAATACCTGAAACTGGGTAATTTTTTTTTTTTTTTTTTTTTGAGACAGAGTTTTGCTCTCATTGACCAGGCTGGAGTGCAATGGCATGATCTTGGCTCACTGCAGTCTCTGCCTCTAGGGTTCAAACAATTCTCCCACCTTAGCATCCCAAGTAGCTGGGATTACAGGCATGTGCCACTATGCCCAGTTAATTTTGTATTTTTAGTAGAGACAGGGTTTTTCCATGTTGGTCAGGCTGGCCTCGAACCCCTGACCTCAGGTGATGCACCCACCTCAGCCTCCCAAAGTTCTGGGATTACAGGTGTGCACCACTGGAAACTGGGTAATTTATAAATAAAAGAGTAATTGGCTCACATTTCCACAGGCTGTACAGGAAGCATGCTGGGGAGGCCTCAGAAAACTTTCAATCATGGTGAAAGGCAAAAGAGAAGCAGGCACGTCTTACAGGGCTGGAGCACGAGGAATAGAGAGAGCAGAGAGGTGCTACATACTTTTAAACAACCAGATCTCCTGATAATTCACTCACTATCATGAGAACAGCACCAAAGGGGAAATCTGCACCCAGGATCCAATCATTTCCCACCAGACCCTACCTCCAACATTGGGGATTACAATTTGTCATGAGATTTAGGTAGGGACACAGACCCAACCATATCATTCATTATGACTCAATTTAAGTATTTCTTAAAATTAAAAAACATTTTTTTTTGTCTTGCAGTGGCAAATATTTCTTAATTTTTCTCATGACATCTGCTTGGTCCCAGAAGTTACTTAATGGTGCACTTTTAAGTTTCCAAGTAAATTTTAGGTAATCTTTTTTTTTTTTTTTTGAGACAGAGCTTTGCTCTTGTTGCCCAGGCTGGAGTGCAGTGGCGCGATCTCCCCTCACTGCAACCTCCACCTTCTGATTTCAAGAGATTCTCCTGCCTCAGCCTCCCGAGTAGCTGGGATTACAGATGCCTACCACCATGCTCGGCTGATTTTTGTATTTTTAGTAGAGACAGGGTTTTACCATGTTGGCCAGGCTGGTCTCATACTCCTGACCTTGTGATCCACCTGCCTCAGCCTTCCAAAGTGCTGGGATTACAGGCACGAGACACCACGCCCGGCCAATTTTAAGTAATCTTTAACTTTAAAATTTTAATTGCCAGAAGGTCAGAGACTGTGGCCAATAGAATATTCTGATTAGTAGATATTTTTTTCCCTCCATTCTAACTCTAATGCCTTTTCCTCGAGCTAAAGCTTTTCTTCTTAACTCTGTCTTCCTCTAGAGTAAGGAAGACATTTTTGGGAGGTTCTTATTTTCCTCTGACCCCTGGCCACTAGTCCAACTAGTGCAACACATACCTGAATCTTAGAGTAAGTGGAGCATAGGATTAAACTGCAACTCATGCCACACATGTCATTTTTAGTCCTCTCCATGGTGCATTGCACGTAGGACTAGTAGATAGCATTTCTTGAAGGCTCACCATGTGCTGGACATTGTACTAAAAATATTGTGTACAGTATCTCATTTAATCATCACAACACCTTTGTTTTCTTCCATTTGTGCATGAGGAAATGGAGGGAATGAGAAACTGAGTAACTTTCCCCAAGGCACACAGCTTAAGGTGATAATACCAAGAGAAGTGCCCAGTGTTTGTCTGACCACAGAGCCCAGGCTATGTGAGCACTCACATGAGATGTGCTGAACAAATCTTATTTTGTCATTTGCTGAAATAAGATTTGTTCAGCAAATGAACACATTCAGGGAATCTGTTCAGTAGTTCACGGCCAAAATGGAATTTGTTGCCACTGGGTTATGCATCCACATAATCCTCTGTTATCATTTTATATACTACACTTAACACTTGCTGAAAATCCTCAGGAATTTGGAATTATCTTCCTTTCAGACTATTTTCAAGCTGTCTCTGAAACAAGAATGTGAAGAAATACAAGGCTGGTAAATTATTAAAGTTGCTACCTATCTCTTAATGTAGCGGTTTTCGTGTTACATGTCTTTCCGAGAAACCAATAGACACACCTAACCACATCCTTGTTCTTAAGGCTTCCTGTTAATGCTGTTAAAGCTCAGGAAATGGTGATCTTTCTAAATTACTTAAGATAATTTGCAATCTTCCTCAAAAATCACTTTTGTTGCTTCATCTTGTTGCATAACTCTGCTTTATCCTCATGATAGATCCCATTTTCCACAATTAATTACATATATATTTTAAATTTGTATTGTATATTTATGTTCATACAAAAATAAAATAAATTGAATACATATGGAGTACACTTTATTTATTTATTTATTTATTCATTATTTATTTATTGTGAGAGGGAGTCTTGCTCTGTCACCCAGGCTGGAGTTCAGTGTCACAATCTCGGCTCACTGTAACCTCTGCCTCCTGGATTCAAGCGATTTTCCCACTTCGGCCTCCTAAGCAGATGGGATTACAGGTGCACACCACCACGCCTGGCTAATTTTTGTATTTTTAGTAGAGACAGGTTTTCGCCATGTTGGCCAGGCTGGTCTTGAACTCCTGACCTCAGGTGATCCACCTGCCTCAGCCTCCCAAAGTGCTAGGATTATAGGCGTGAGCCATTGCACCCGGACTTACTCAAATTTTGTGTGGTTTCTCTTTTTTGGAGTTTTCTTCTTGAATTCAATGACAAAAAGGAATGTTTGAAATTATCTTTTGATTTTAAAGATCTACTGCTTCTACTTTAAAATGAAAGAAACACAATATGTACAAGTTAAAGCAATAGAGCTGTTGATACTCATTTACTTTTTTATTGTGACAAAATATATATTACATAAAATATATCATTTTAATCTTTTTTTTTTTTTTTTGAGACAGAGTCTTGCTCTGTCGCCCACACTGGAGTGCAGTGGTGTGATCTTAGCTCATTGCAAGCTCTGCTTCCCGGGTTTACACCATTCTTCTGCCTCAGCCTCCCAAATAGCTGGGACTACAGGTGCCTGCCACCACACCTGGCTACTTTTTTTGTATTTTTAATAGAGACGGGGTTTCACCGTGTTATCCAGGATGGTCTTAATCTCCTGACCCCGTGATCCACCTGCCTTGGCCTCCCAAAGTGCTGGGATTACAGGTGTGAGCCACCACGCCCCGCCTTTTTTAACCATTTTTAAGGGTAACATTCAGTGGCATTACGTACACTCACTGTTGCACAACCGTCGCCACTGAACTCCCCCCAGATTGCAGAATTACTTTGGGAACACTATTTTGGTGATCTGAGGATTTTCAGAGGCTTTCAGTTGAATGTTCTTAATATAATAGCCCTCCCTCACTTCATCAATCAAAGAACAGTTGCTAAATATACCTTTTCCCACCATTCATTCTGAGACTAGAGTAATAACCACTGAATGGCTCCATCATGCCATTGGACACACTGGGAAACTGACTCTGGTCAAGGTTCCATCTATCACCTGGGTTCTGTAAACTTCTACTCTGAGTAGTGGACTATCCTGGATTTGTTGTTGTTGTTATTGTTGTGTTTGTTTCATTTAATCTTACTTTATTTTCTCATCTTACTTTATGTCTTCATGGATTAGCCTCAGTTCAGAGCCAAAATCAATTAACCCCCCCCCCCACCGCCAAATACTTACGTTTCTCCAGTTTATAGTCACACTGGGAAATGGCCCTGCTTGTCTGTGGGGAATGTTTTACTGAAGATCCACAAAACACACCTGTGGTCACATTGCAGTGTCCTTTGGGGTTCCAAGTCTGTGAACTAGCTTAGTTCAAGAACCTGGCGAAGAGTGTGTGAATTCCCACTACAGTGACTTAAACTAGGTTTCTCCCCACTAGACCTAGAATCATTGCCTGGATATGGTAAGAAGTACTTTGGGCTGCCCTTGTATTTAATTCCTACAGTCATGACTGATTACACGATGTTACATATCCCGAGAGGTCATACCCTCTGAGCATACACACTTCATCCCTGTGGGTTACTCTGATAATTGTACTCACCTTGTGTTATGCAATTTGTGTTCCCCCAAAATCTGTAAGTTGAAACCCTAACCCCCAATGGATGGTAATAGGAAGTGGGGCCTTTGGGAAATAATTGGGTATAGATGAGCTCATGAGGGTGGAGCTCCTGCTATAGGATTTGTGTCCTTAGAGAAGAGAAAGAGAGAAGATCTCACTCTCTTTGCCATGTGAAGAGATAGCCATCTGTGAATCAGAGGCAAGCCTTTACCACAAACCAGCCATGCTGGCACCCTAATCACAGGACTTCCAGTCTCCAGAACTTGAGCAATAAATGTTCATTGTTTAAGTACCCATCTATGGTATTCTGACTGACTAAACCCAAACTGACTAAGACACCTTGTCACTGCAAGCTAAGGATTGCCACTGGCCTCTACCACTCCTGGATCCTTTACGCCAGTTGAGATCAGGAAATTCAATTCCATGGCAACATCTTTTGCCACCATCTCCTACTGGCAAAGAACAGCTGCAACAGAGTTTTATAAGAATGCTCAAGTTTCCTTACTATTATATCCATAATGCCTGGGTATAGGGGACTTCCTCCAGGCTTTTCCAGGGATGAGTGTGTTTCAGAGTGACAGGGCAGGCTATTCATAACAGATTCATGCATCATTCTTGTTTCCCTGGGCCTTTAGACTCCTCCCTCTACTTGCATACAATGTTCATAACAGCATTATTCATAATAGTCAAAAAGTGGAAACAACCCAACCTGTGTTCACTGGCACCATCCTGAGGCTTAGTGTTCATCTGCCCTTTATTTCAGATGAAGAGGTTTTCCTTGCACATCCATTTATTCACCCTGTTACCGAAATGCCAGGGGTTCTGTCTAGGTCCTGTTGCTTGATCACTGAGACAATGGGTATTGCCAGGGAAGAAGGCTTTAGTTGGGTGCTGCAGCTGAGGAGATGGGAGATCAGTTTTAGATCAGTCCCAAATCCATCTCCCTGACTGATTAGGGTTTGTATAACAGAAAAGAAATGTACCCATTTTTGGGAAAACAAGAATTAGGGAGGGGTAAAGGGGAGGAGTTGGTCAACAAGAAGCAGATGGTTGCTTAGGCAATCATGATGGGTGAGGGGTCTGGCTCCTCATTGTCCAGATGCAGTGATCTGGTAAGTTTCAGTTCCTTGATAATATCTGGGAGGCCTGATGATTGGCTTCATGAGGAAGGAACTCAGAGTAAGACAAATGTAACTTTCTCAAGTTTTAAGACTGGGAAGGTCAGTTTTCTTTCAGTTTCTTTCTTTTATTCAAAAGAAACCACAAATATCAGTTCTATCAGACGACTGGGCCACTTTTAACCCAAGGCATCTGAGTTCCTCCTCATCAAGGTAAGGTGACTTTAAATGTCTACACAGGTGATATGTGGATTGTCCTCGGATTATGTGTTTGTTTACAGGGTGTGTGAAAAATTTCCCCTATCATTCCACCTTCACAATGGAAGATCTTTTTCTCCTTTCTTCTTCCTTCAAGTCTCTGTTTCCTTTCACTTTCCCCTGCAATCAAGGTGCCTGTTCTTCTGTCTTCTCCCTATTCGCAGCTGTAATTATATCTAGTCTTTGTGAATTAAGGAACTGGTTTAAGAAACTGGTTTGTAAGCATGCATTTTAATCCTTTCAAGTCATAGTCAAGTTAGCAATTCTTGAACTTTTTTTCTGCAACATTGTGACCTAGGGAAAGGAGGGAAAGGAGCTTTTGGGGGATTATTAAGAGAACACAGCACAAAGGTATACATCAAATATAAGCAAATGTATACTTCAAGACCTAACCGTGCCACGTCATAACAGAAACACTTTTTTCCAGGACTCTTGTTGGCATCACCCCTTAGGATCCAGATATGTTGGAGAAGATACAAATCATTCTGACTTAAAGAATCTTCAAATCAGTAAATATTTTTTGAGGATCATTGCTGTACCACGTACCATGCAAAATGCCAGGAATACAACCGTTAAACACAAAACACACATGGTTCCTGCATTTGTGGACCATGTTTTTTATGAACCTCATAGTACCAGCTAGAATTGTGAAATCACTGTAGACGCCATCTCTACTCTACTGCAGAGAAGAAAACTTTTGCATATATTGGAGAACTGAGCCTCTAGTCATATTTCAGTATTGTCTCCACCTCCCTTTTAACTCAAGGCCTTCTTCATTACAATCCACATCCTAGAATAAAAACTTATACTAGTTGATAGCCGACAAGAGTTGACAAGGCAGAGATACTCAGAGAAAAGAAGGCTTGTCAGTTTCCAAGTTCACTACATTGCATATCTCAGATGAGAGAAAAAGCGTTTCTCTCGTGAATTAAGAAATTGCTTTGGAGATTAATGAGAACAGAATGCAGGATGTATAAGAGTATATTCGCAAACCAAACAGCTTTTAACCTGGGAGAATAAAGAGACCCAAAGTGCTAGTCATCATGATAGTCCTTGTCTAGAGCAGAGAAAATACAGAAGAAAATTTAAAAATATTCTCCCATTCCAATATTTGTATAATCTTGAGGAAAAGGTCTTTTTAAGCAAAAGACAAAATCTTTTATCCAGAGGATATAGAAGAAGAAAAAGATTTGTATTTGGCTACATAAAAATTAAAAACAGCACAGTACAACGTGCAACTAAAATGTTAAAAAGCAGAGTATTCTGGGGGAAAATATTTGCAACACTTAAGATTGGCACATATATTTCTTACAAGTAATAAGTCCAACAACTTAATAGGAAAATTGGCATTCTACTGACACTAGTTTGAATTTGGGAAAAAAATTTTAAAAAATTGACAAAAGATATAAATCTACTGTTAAAAGAAAAATAAATATTAAATAGCATGCATTAAATACTAAACAAAATAAATATTAATGGTATATAAACACATGGGAAGATGTTCAACTGCATTCATAATTAAGGAAATGCAAATTAAAATAGCAGAAAACCTTTTTAACTTAGATGGATAAATCTCCATGGTGCTGGGGAATTTGCTGGAAAATAGACATACTTGGAACTATAAATCTTTGTGGCTGCACTGGTGGGCAATTTGGCATTTTTTTTTTATACTTTAAGTTCTGGGATACATGTGCAGAATGTTCAGGTTTGTTATATAGGTATACATGTACCATGGTGGTTTGCTGCACCCATCAATCCGTCATCTAGGTTTTAAGCCCTGCAGGCATTAGGTATTTGTCCTAATGCTCTCCTTCCCCTGGACCCCCACCCCCCGACAGGCCCCAGTGTGTGATGTTCCCCTCCGTGTGTCTTTGTGTTCTCATTGTTCAGCTCCCACTTATGAGTGAGAATATGCAGTGTTTAGTTTTCTGTTCCTGTGTTAGTTTGCTGAGAATGATGGTTCCCAGCTTCATCCATGTCCCTGCAAAGGACATGAACTCATGCTTTTTTATGGCTGCATAGTATTTCAAAACGTAAAACACAATATTCTTTATATCAGTCATTGCTTGTTTGCTTTCCGATCCATTCCCTACCCTTCTGCTGCGCTGTGTCCCACAGGGGCTGAGCCCTGCAAACTACAGTTCCTAGGCCCCTTTGCCAACTGGTTTTCGTTTAGAATCAGCCAATGGAAAGTCCTGGCAGGAGACTGAAAGGTAAATAATTGAATGGGAGATCCAGCATATTTCTTTCCCCTTTCTGCATCTGGGGGCCTTCTCAGCAGTGGCTGCATCTGTCTCACACATGACACCAGGCACGACAGTCCTTCCCACCCAGCTTCTAGCCTCTGGTCACACCAGCTCCTCAATTTGTCCCTCTAGTGGTTTTATGTTATTGCTGATCTTTTTTTTTATATTTGAGTGGGGGACACAGTTTCACTCTTGTTGCCCAGGCCTAGAGTGCAATGGCGTGATCTTGGCTCACCGCAACCTCCATGTACTGGGTTCAAGCGATTCTCCTGCCTCAGCCTCCCAAGTAGCTGGGATTACAAGCATGCACCACCATGCCCGGCTAATTTTGTATTTTTAGCAGAGACAGGGTTTCTCCATGTTGGTCAGGCTGGTCACGAACTCCTGATCTCAGATGATCCGCCTGCCTCGGCCTCCCAAAGTGCTGGGATTACAGGCGTGAGCCACTGCACCTGGCCTAATTTTATTTTTTGTAGAGATGAGGTCTCACTTTGTTGCCTAGGCTGGCCTCAAACTTGTAGCCTCAAGCGATCCTCCCGTTTTACCTTCCCAAAGTGTGGGGATTACAGGTGTGAGCCACCTCACCCGGTCCAACCATTTTTTATTTATAATAATGTTTCCTTCATTCTTAGCTATGTGAGCATCTGCATGCAAACGCCTCAGCACAAGGATACTCAGTTGTGGGGAAAAGAAAGAGAGATCAGCCTGTTACTGTGTCTATATAGAAGGAAGTAGACATAAGAGACTCCATTTAGTTCTGTATTTGAGATGCTGTTAATCTGTGACCCTACCCCCAACTTCGTCCTTGCAAGAGACATGTGGTGTGGTGACTTAAGGTTAAAAGGATTTTGGGCTGTGCAGAATGTGATTTGTTAAACAAGTGCCTAAAGGCTGCTTGTGGTTAAAGGTCATCACCATTCTCTTAAATCTCAAGAAAGAGAAAAACATTTGTCTCCTGCCCCTCCCTGGGCAATGGTACATCTCCGGGTAAAACCCATTGTGTGCTTTGTTTACTGAGTAAGGAGAAAACCACCTTTAGGAATAAGGTGGGGCTTGCTGGAGCAATATTGCTAAAAGGTTTATGGAGATGTTCGCATATGCATCTCAAGGCACAGCATTTTCCTTTAAACTTATTCATGTTACAGGGATTCTTGTTCATATGTCTTACTGCTGATTTCCTCCCTACAATGATCCTATTTTCTAGCCACTCCCTTATCTTTTTGATGGTAAAGATAATTATCAATAAATACTAAGGGAACTCAGAGGCCGGTGCCAGTGTGGGTCCTCTGTAAGCACAGCACTGGCCCCCTGGGCCCCGCTTTTCTTTCTCTATATTGTGTCTCTGTGTCTTTATTTCTTTTCCCAAGTCTCTCATTCCACCTAACGAGAAGCACCCACGGGTGTGGAGGGGCAGGCCACCCCTTCACTCAGTGAAGCATTGTTTTTAAGGGCACATGCATAGAAACAGTCCAGGTATCTACTGATTGGTGATTCCTACAATGGAATACTATACAGCAAATTAAAGGAA
The DNA here is from genome assembly GCF_002776525.5 of Piliocolobus tephrosceles. NCBI lineage: Eukaryota > Metazoa > Chordata > Mammalia > Primates > Cercopithecidae > Piliocolobus > Piliocolobus tephrosceles. Next base: position 31,937,559 of record NC_045443.1, on the reverse strand, counting down.
TGAGGTAGATTTATATATGTGGAAAGATAGGCAAGACATTGTTAAGTGAGAAAAGCAAGATGCCAAACAGCATGTACAGTATGAGTTTAAAAAAAAATACAGACTGGGTGTGGTGGCTCACACCTGTAATCCCAGCACTTTAGGAGGCTGAGATCTGCAGATCTTGAGGTCAGGAGATCGAGACCATCCTGGCTAACACGGTGAAACCCTGTCTCTACTAAAAACACAAAAAGTTAGCTGGGTATGGTGGCACGAGCCTGTAGTCCCAGCTACTTGCAAGGCTGAGGCAGGAGAATTGTTTGAACCTGGGAGGTGGAGGTTGCAGGGAGCCGAGATTATGCCACTGTACTACAGCCTGGGCAACAGAGCGAGACTCCATCTCAAAGAAAAAAACAACAACAAACAAAACAAAACAACACAACCGGGTGCAGTGGCTCAGATCTGTAATCCCAGCACTTTGGGAGGCCAAGGTGAGCAGATGACTTGATGCCAGTGTGTCCGGAATTGGTTCCTTCCAGTGGGTTCTTGGTCTCACTGACATCAAGAATGAAGCTGCGGACCTTTGTGGTGAGTGTTACAGTTCTTAAAGATGGTGTGTCCGGAGTTTGTTCCTTCAGATGTGTCCAGAGTTTCTTCCTTCTGGTGAGCTCGTGATCTTTTTGACTTCCAGAATGAAGCCTCAGACCTTTGCAGCGAGTGTTACAGCTCTTTAAGGTGGTGGGGACCCAAAGAGTGAGCAGCAGCAAGATTTTTTTTTTTTTTTTTTTTTTTGAGACGGAGTCTCGCTCTGTCACCCAGGCTGGAGTGCAGTGGCCAGATCTCAGCTCACTGCAAGCTCCGCCTCCCGGGTTCACGCCATTCTCCTGCCTCAGCCTCCCGAGTAGCTGGGACTACAGGCGCCCGCCACCTCTCCAGGCTAGTTTTTTGTATTTTTAGTAGAGACGGAGTTTCACCATGTTTGCCAGGATGGTCTCCATCTCCTGACCTCGTGATCCACCCGTCTCGGCCTCCCAAAGTGCTGGGATTACAGGCTTGAGCCACCGCGCCCGGCGCGAGCAGCAGCAAGATTTATTGTGAAGAGAAAAAGAACAAAGCTTCCACAGCATGGAAGGTGACCTGAACCGGTTGCTGCTGCTGGCGGGGGCGGGGTGGGGGGGTAGGGGGGTGGCCAACTTTTATTCCCTTATTTGGCCCTGCCCACATCCTGCTGATTGGTCCATTTCACAATGGTTCATTGTAAGAGTGCTGATTGGTTCATTTTACAGAGTGCTGATTGGTACATTTTACAGAGTACTAATTGGTGTGTTTACAATCCTTTAGCTAGACAGTGAGTGCTGATTGGTGCGTTTCTACAGAGTGCTGATTGGTGCATTTACAATCCTTTAGCTAGACACAGAGCACTGATTGGTGTGTTTACAATCCTCTAACTAAACAGAAAAGTTCTCCAAGTCCCCACTTGACCCAGGAAGTCCAGCTGGCTTCATCTCTCACCAGGAGTTCAAGACCATCCTGGGCAACATGACAAGACCTGGTTCTAAAAAATTAAAAAAATTAGCCAGGCATGGTGGTGCATGCTTGTAGTCCTAGCTACTTGGGAGGCTGAAAGAAGAGGATTGTTTGAGTCTGGGAGGTCGAAGTTGCAGTGAGCCGTGTTCATGCCACTGTTCTCCAGCTGGGGCAACAGGGTGAGCTGGGGCAAAAAATAAATAAATAAAATAAAAATTTTAAAAACATACATGCATACATACGTGCTTTAAAAAATAGTGGCTAAAAAACACCCTGGAGATAGACAGCCTGGGATTACATCTTAGTTTCACTACTTGATAACTTGTTGGGCAATTTACTTGAGTTCTCTGTTTCTGTATCTATCCCTAGTTCCTTATCTGTAAAATAGTGATAATAAGCCTCATAAGGTTTTTTTGACTATTACATGAGTATAATTCAGGAGTTGGCAAACTACTAGCCACAGGCCAAATCTGGCTGCTGCTTTTGTTTTGTTTGTTTAATTGAGACGGGGTCTCTCTCTGTCACCAGGCTAGAGTGCAGTGGCCCAATCTCGGCTCACTGCAACCTCTGCCTCCAGGGTTCAAGTGAGTCTCCTGCCTCAGCCTCCCAAGTAGCTGGGACTTCAGGCGTGCGCCACCACCCCAGCTAATGTTTGTATTTTTAGTAGAGACGGGATTTCACCATGTTGGCCAGGATGGTCTCCATCTCCTGACCTCGTGATCTGCCTGCCTCGGCCTCCCGAAGTGCTAGGATTACAGGCATGAGCCACTGCGCCCGGCCCTGTAGCTTGTTTTTATAAATAAAGTTTTATTGGATCATAGCTGCATCCATTAGTTTACATCTATTCCCTATAGCTGCTTTCATACTACAACAAAGTGTTGAGTAGTTGCAACAGAGACCAAATGCTCCACAAAGGCTAAAATATTTACTATCTAACTTTTACATAAAAAGTTTGCTGTCCGCTGAATTAATGCATATAAAGTGTTTAGGAGAGTACTTGACACATAGTAAATGTTCAATGTTTATGATGGTTATTATATAAACATGGAAAATTTCTGCAAGGATTCCTACTTGGGAGTCTGGGACACCATAATTGACACCATTTGACTTTTTCTTTTTGTCTTATACCTTTTTTTTTTTTTTTGAGATGGAGTCTCGCTCTGTCGCCCAGGCTGGAGTGCAGTGGCCAGATCTCAGCTCACTGCAAGCTCCGCCTCCCAGGTTCACGCCATTCTCCTGCCTCAGCCTCCCGAGTAGCTGGGACTACAGGTGCCCGCCACCTCGCCCGGCTAGTTTTTTGTGTGTTTTAGTAGAGACAGGGTTTCACCGTGTTAGCCAGGATGGTCTTGATCTCCTGACCTCGTAATCTGCCCGTCTCGGCCTCCCAAAGTGCTGAGATTACAGGCTTGAGCCACCACGCCCGGCCCTGTCTTATACCTTTTTATGTTTGATTCTCCATAACTGATTTCTTTAGTTAAAAGACCAATTAGCAGGCCGGGCGCAGTGGCCCAAGCCTGTAATCCCAGCACTTTGGGAGGCCGAGGTGGGCGGATCACCTAAGACCAGGGGTTCAAGACCAGCTTGGCCAACATGGTGAAACCCGGCCTCTACTAAAAATACAAAAATTAGCAGGCTTGGTGGGCTCACCTGTAATCCCAGCTAGTCAGCAGGCTGAGGCAGGAGAATCGCTTGAACCCAGGAGGCAGAGGTTACAGTGAGCCGAGATCGTGCCACTGCCCTCCGGCCTGGGCGATAGAGTGAGACTCAGTCTCAAAAAAAAAAAAAAAAAAAAAAAAGAATTAAAAAGAATTTTACTTGTCATTAATTATAGAATTTATATTTAATGTCCTTTTACATTAAGATAAGCAGAACTGGCAGGGATCTCGTGGTTTGGCACACTATAAACTCTAAACTGGGCCATGAGCAGTGGCTCACGCCTATAATCCCAACACTTTGGGACGCCAAGGCAGGTGGATCACCTGAGGTCAGGAGTTCAAGACCAGCCTGGCCAACGTGGTGAAACCCTGTCTCTACTAAAAATACAAAAAATTAGCTGGGCCTGGTGGCACGTGTCTGTAATCCCAGCTATTTGGAAGGTTGAGGCAGGAGAATCCTTTGAACCCAGGAGGCAGAGGTGAGCCAAGATCAGGCCATTGCACTCCAGCCTGGGCAATAAGAGCGAAACTCTGTCTAAAACAAACAAAAGAATAAAAAAAAAACTAAACTGTAGATGCTAAGATTTATGTGGTTTTGAAAGATACAAAGCTATCTGTGATCTTTAGGGGTCCGTCTGGGATGGTTTATCATATCCAGAGCAACATTTGAGGGCTGGTTCATTTGCAAGTTCACTGGAAGGCAGAGAGAACATGAATTGGTATTTTCCACAGCAACTTGTAAAGAGCTTTATCTTTTCTCCCATCTGTCTGGATTGGATACTTACAGCTCTACAGCTGCTCTTTGGAAGAATCTTACAAATTCTGAGGCGAGAGCACTTTGTCTGGGAATCATGCTAAAGTGATCTTTGTAGCTACTTCAGTTATCTATTGCTAGATAATAAACCACTCCAAACTGCTCCTGTTTCTGTAGGTCTGGGCACTAGGCAGGGCTTGGCTGGATGATTCTTTTAGTTCATGTGGTGACAGCCATGGTCACTCACTAGGAGGGCTTCAGTGAGAGGCTGGGCTGGGCTTCTGACAAGAAAATCCACAATGGAGATGGTTATGTTGGAGGTATCTAACTGTTGAGTTGAGTTGAGAAGGCATGAAGAGTTGGACCCCCAGATGAAATTTGACTGGAACTGGGCCAAATTGTAAAACCAGCTGCATTTTATTTGAACTGTTTATGCTTTGCCTGATCATCAACCTGAAGAGTGTAAACCAAAAATTATATCCTAAGCCCCCAACCAACTGAATAGATGGCTGTCTAGGCCGAGGGGACCCCAGAGCAAGCTGAAAAACTAAATTCCAGGCCATGATGGAAAGGAAGGGTTGGACATACCTCATTATACTCTCTCCCTTTTAAAGTTAGATACAGCAGACCAGCATTAACCTTAAAATAGAGATCATAAGACTGACAAAACAGACTCTTTGGTAATAAGATACCAAATTCTAATAAGATACCAAATTCTAACCTGACTCTGGTATAATATCACATGACAGATAACAGATCTTGAAGAAAATTAAAATATTTTGCCCCCAAATATATTTCTTTGGCATATTTTGAAATGGTCCTGAAAAGCCATCTTTTGAGGAAGAAATTATGCATTGTAGAAGATCTTTATTAATGCAGCTAGGCTTTTCCCAGATCTAGCAGAGATTAACTAAGAGTCTGACACCTGTTAAATTCCAAAAGAGACGTTTACCATCTATTCTCTCTGAAGCCTGCTATCTGGAGGCTTCATCTATATAACAAGAACCACAGCCCACCTCCCTTATCTCAAGCCAAGCATTTCTTTCTACTGACTTTAAGTCTTTAGCTTAACTCTTTTGACCAATTCCAAATCAGAAAATCTTTGAATCCACCTATGACCTGTAATGCTCCTTCCTTAAGATGTCCTGCCTTTCCTGGCCAAACCAATGTATACCTTAGATGTATTGATTTGTCTTTGCCTATAACTTCTGTCTCCCTACAATGTATAAAACCACGCTGTAATTCAACCACCTCAGGCACACTTTCTCAGGACCTCTTTTAGATGGTTCTCTGGGCCATGGTCACTCATATGGGCTCAGAATAAACCTCTTTAAATATTTTGCAGAGATTGGCTTTTTTTTTTTTTTTTTTTAACTGACAAGAGACAACTATGCTGAACTAGATTGATCATCAAAGACGTCCTAAATTGTTAACCAGTCATCATCCATCATGAACTGTGCTAAAACCTTCCAGATGTGTAAACTCACAGTAGCCCTTCTAAGCCTCTGCCTAATCTCACCAAGATGGAAGATGATGTTCCTATTTGCTGGATCTGTGTCTCCCAAATTGCAATTCCTGAGACCTAGATTAAAATGCATTTTCTTTTGTTTGTCACTCCACAGTGTTGGTTTTATTTGTTATTAGTTGGCTGGCTCGAAAGTCCAAAAAGGCTTCACTCACATGAGTGGAGCCCCAGTGGTCCTCCATGTGGCCTTTCTCTCTCCATGTAGTCTCTTCTCTTTTAGTTGTCTTAGCTGAGCTTCTTTACATCATAGCATCTAGCTTCCTGAAACAAAAATGGAAGCTTCCTGGCCCCTGGAAAGCTAAGCCTAGAACAGGCACATAAAACAAAACTATGTTGGGAGTAAAACCTTTCCATTACTAACTTAGGTTCAAGTGGTGGTAGTGGGCCTGCAAATTTCCTGACATTAGACAGATTAACTAGAGGGAAAAAAACATGCTTTATATTCACACATGTGACGGCATTTGAAAGAAGCAGCTTTCTGAAGAGCTAGGCGTAAGGGTATATTACAACAACAACTTAATGGGGAGAAGGACGGGGAAAGCTAGAGCTTCTGTGGGAAGTACAAATGGCCTTCTGGGAAACCAATGGCAGGTATTACAGTTTTATGATAATGTTTGTTTATGCAATTTCTCACTCAGGTGCTAACAGTTAGGCTCCTTCCTGGCTGAAAGTTCCCCCAGAGAGGGGATTTATGGCATAATTCATTCTCCAAAGGCCCTGCCTATAGTCAGATTAAGGGAAGCTCAGAAGAGGCTTCTTTGGGCATCTATAACTCGAATGTCTTAAAAGAATCATTGTACCATAGGGTGGATTGTGATTCCCTATAACTTCCACCTCATTCTATTTATTAGTCAAGGGAAGTCACAAAACCAGACGGAATTCAAGGGAAGGAAACCGATTCCGCCTCTAATGGCTGCAACAGTATGAACATTCAGGGAGGAAAGGAATTAGTAGTGGTCAGTCATCTTTCTGGACTATCTACCACAGTGGCTAAAGTTAACACCTAGAAAGGAAGGTCCTGTTTTCAGCTTCCTTGACTGCTGCTCCAGGTGCCAAACCCTGAAGGATGAGCTGACACTAAAGACTGAGTGGTTATTTTCTCCACAAGAGAAGAAAGATATTGAAAATGTGGCCGGCCAATTCTCCCCGACGATCACACAGACAGACCTGCGTGACAGTCACACAGACAGGCCTGCATAGCACCCCAGTTACACAGACGAATTTCCCCAGAGCTGTCTTAACATTGAGCAAATAGTTAAACCTAGCGAAATTGGTGCCCAGACATCAGAGCTAGACATGAAACACGTGGTCAGTAGGAGCCTTGCATGGGCTTCTCCCTAACCTGGAGCAAACCAAAATAATAGAGACAGCCTTTCATTCCTAGTGCCAGGACCCGTCTCGGGTCAATGAAATCTGAGACAGTCAAGGTAACAGAGGCAGCTGTTTGAATACATTCATTGGAGAGTCTAAGGCAGCTCTCTGGACCAAGCTGTAAAGGAGATAAGATAGAAGTAATCACTCGGGTACCACAGTAGACCTAAGGCCTTGAAGGTACTGGTCCACTCACAGCTTAATCCGACTTAGCAAGCATTTTTGCCTCTGGCCTTCTAGTTGAAACAAAATTAGTCACCAGTAGACTTAGGCGAATGCTACACTGCACATAGGCACATAAGAAAATCGTAACACTTTGAGTTGGCCTGGTGGGATTATCTCTGGCCTTCTCCCTGTATCTGGTTACAGCAATAAATTCTCTTCTTTCCTAGTCTGTCTGCTTCTCGTTATTGGGCCTCAAGAAAATGCAGCCGGACCCGGCTTGGTTCCGGAAACAAAAATGCATATTTTAAGTAGGATGTAATTACAGGGATTGGCAATCAAACACATACAATGTACTGAAACCATGGACTATGTGTAGTGTTAGACAGAAACAGGAAGCACCTAGGATAGGGAAATGGCTGCTTCCTGGAGTCTCTCCACTGCCACTCACCACCGCCACGCTGTCTGCTCAGATAGGTGGTAAAGAAGCCAAAGCTCATGTGCCCAAGAGTGTTCTGCCCAGGAGGGGAAAAATTCTTTTTCCTTCTACCCATCTTAGATTTATTGGCTGGGCCCTGTAAATTAGATTAACAAAGGACAGATTAACAAGATAAAAAGTTTATTTTATTTATTTTTAAATTATGATTACTATTATTATTATTATTTGAGACAGAGTTTTGTTCTTGTTGCCCAGGCTGGAGTGCAATGGTGTGATCTCGGCTCACCACAGCCTCCGCCTCTTGGGTTCAAGTGATTCTCCTCCCTCAGCCTCCTGAGTAGCTGGAATTACAGGAGCCTGCCACCACGCCCGGCTAATTTTGTATTTTTAGTAGAGATGGGGTTTCTCCACGTTGGTCAGGCTGGTCTCGAACTCCCAACCTCAGATGATCCACCCGCCTTGGCTTCCCAAAGTGCTGGGATTACAGGCGTGAGCCACCGCACCCGGCAGAGAAAAAGTTTATTAACATGTGCCACCTGTAAACACATGGGAGCGCTCAGTGGTGAGTAACTAAAAAGGGTGGCTAGAACTGGGGATTGCCGTCTAGCATCTTAACAAAATGATGAAGGGAAACAGTGACGGGTTAGTCAAAGCACGTAAAATGGAGTTGGGAGGACATTTCGGTTTGAGCCTCAGGCCTGTCTTTTTAAACAATTTTTTAAAATTAATTATTTATTTATAGAGACAAAGTCCTACTACGTTGCCCAGGCTGGTTTAGAACTCCTGGGCTCAAGCAATCCTCCTGCCTCCACCTCCCAAAGTGCCAGGATTACAGGCGTGAGTCACGACGCCCAGCCACCTCATGCATGTCTTAAGCAGAGAATACTAGAGGTCACAACTTCCTGGCTAAACAACTGACAAAACATCTGTGGCTGCTTCCTGCTGAGCTGGGAAGTCCCCAGGCATAGGCCATGTTTTAAACAATTACAGCTTATCTCCTGACTCCAAGACTGCTTTAGATACCATCACACTGATCACAGTAGTCGAAAAGCAACTTTTTTTTCCCCTTCCCTTTCCTCCTTGCCTTTCCTCACCTCTTCCTTCCTCTCTTTCCCACCACCTCCCCACCCTCTCCCCACGTTCTCACCCCCTCCCTACGTCATCCCCCATTGTCTTTCAGTACTGATGGAGTTGACATCTGACGGTGTGGGAGGCCTATGTGGATCCCAAGCCCTTGGTTCCTTGAAAAGTACAGCCTGAATCTTCATCCTGCCCCCCAGTGCAGCCCAGCCTGCAATCTCATTTATAAAGCAAGTTCAACCTCGGTGTCTCCTCCTTCTCTTGTAACTGTCACCAGAGGTCTTGATCCAACAGGCCCTTTTGGCATCTGGTGGGCAGGGGAGGAGCCAATTGACTTCAAGAAGGTGTGCGACCCACTGTCCACCTCCAGCATCCAGTCTCAGCCCGTGGACGTCCTTAAGTTCTTTTCCTTTCCAGACCCTGGGCTGAGGTGGTGAGTGAAGGAGCAACTGGAGAGACAGCAATTGCTTTGCTCTCGCCTCCCCTTCCCTTGCCAGGTCACACTGTGCTTTCATTCACCCAGTACCTGGTACTCTAGTGCCTGCCTTTCCAACCTCCTAGCTGGCCCCAGGCCTGTTTATCTGCAGGACGAGAATGCTCCCACCTGCCCTGCATCTCCTGTGCTTCTTGGAAGATTTAGAAGAGCTTGGAAATGTTAGGTGCCATGTATTTTTAAAGTTCCATTTTGCAAATGGGAAACCTACCTCCCCCAAAGCCCCAGACCTAGCGAAAAACAGTTTTTGTAGTCGTCCCTTTCCTGATTCATCCTTTTTTCTTTGAAAGGTGGAGTCTCTTTTTTTGATCTCTGGAGCACTTCTCAAGGTAATTTGGAAGTGTTTTCAGACTGCAGTCACTCACATTTGGCTCAGATAAATTATTTGAAGTTTAAATCATGCCTCAGTTTTTTCTAGGTTCATAAGGAAGAACAAGACATTTGTAGAGAAATGATAACACAAAGGAAAATGACTTTTAAGTTTCTAGGGTGATAAATTGTGGGAAAGTAAATATGTTTAAATGGGGGAACTAATAGATGATAAGAGCTAGTTAATGAAGTTTGAAATCCAGATTCCTCTGGTGTCATCTCTGGGCTGATAAGGATCGACAGTTGTCTCCAGTGATTAACTTTGGTCCTTCCTGATAGAAAGGCAAGGGCAGACACCTTTAAAAATTTTTGTCCAGGCGAACCAGATGCGGTGGCTAACGCCTGTAATCCCAGCACTTTGGGAGGCCGAGGTGGGTGGATCACGAGGTCAGGAGATCGAGACCATCCTGGCTAACACGGTGAAACCCTGTCTCTACTAAAAATACAAAAACAAAATTAGTTGGGCGTGGTGGTGGGCGCCCGTGGTCTCAGCTACTCTGGAGGCTGAGGCAGGAGAATAGAGTGAACCCGGGAGGCGGAAGTTACAGTGAGCCGAGATCGCGCCACTGCACTCCAGCCTAGGTGACAGAGCGAGACTCCATCTCAAAAAAAAAAAAATTTGTGTCCTGGCTTGCTGGCGTGGTAGCTCATGCCTGTAATCCTAGCACTTTGGGAGGCAGAGTCGCGAGTATTGTTTGAGCTTAGGAGGTTGAGGCTGCAGGGAGCCATGTTTATACCACTGTACTCCAGCCTGGTGACAGTGCGAGACCCTGTATCAAAAACAAAAAAAAATTATGTCCTGCTTTTAGGCAAATATGGAGGGCAGGCAGAGAAGTTTTCTTATGTCTGCATCTGCTTCTGATACGGACAGGAGACAGGGAAATACTGGGTAGAAGAGGGTGGATCCCTGGCAAAGACCCCACCCTCAAGCCTGAAGACCTGCGGCCCTAAAAGAGTACAGATATTCCTGTTTTCACGCCAAAGAAGTTGCCTTTTGGCCCGCCACACCCTCTATCCTGCCCCCATATAAACCGCAAACCCCAAGCTCCACAGCAGAGCAGCACGTGAGGAGAGGAGGAGACCAGCAGACGGATGGTGGAACAGCACAGCAGGGAAACAGAAGAGGAGGGACATCTGGATGCCAAGAGGAGTTCAGCTGGGGGTGGTAGGAGAGGAGTCTGGGCAGCCTGACTCTAGGGGAAGATCACCTTCCCACTCCATCCACCCACCATCTGGCTTTCCATTCATCCCTCTGAAAGTCACCTCCACCACTCGATAAAACCTCGCATTCATCCTTTGGGTCTGTGTGTGACCTGATTGTTCCAGGACGCTGAACAAGAGCTCGGGATACAGCAAGCTATCCTGCTGGCCCTCTGCCCTTGTGAAAAGGCAAAGGGTCCATTGAACTGGTTAACATTCAAGCTGTCTTCGGGTGGCCAAGCTGAAAGAGCTTTGGGGTTGCAACTCCTAGACAGTACGGCGGGGCCAGACCCCAAAGCGCTCACCCCAGCTCTACACCTGTCCGTCTGCATGCTCTCTGTCTCACAAGGGGATTGAGCAGTGAGGCAACTGAACAGGTGAGCTACACCTCTGTTGCATGTCCTGCAAGGGGAACCAGGGAAGTCTCCCATTTCCCTTCCTTTCAATTGTCTTCATCTCAAAATAATCAATATGCCAAAGTGGCATGTTTGGAGTGGCATGTTTTGCTACTCTTCAGTTCACTTGAAGAATTCATTTGTGGGACTTACTCTTTAAGTTGCTTTTCTATTTCCTTTTTTTTTCCTTCATTAAACGTCTCAAGAACAGTATAAAATATAATTTTCCTTCTCTCCACCTCCCTGCCCCATAACCTCCTGTAGTCTAGCCTTTACATTCACCACCCTACTGAGACTCATCAGTTGGGCCTCACAATGGCATTCTAATGAACAAATCCCGTGGCTTTCTCTCATTGCTCACAAATCCTCTTATGGCATTTGAGAGTATTGATCACTCCGTACTTGACATACTATCTCTTCCTGGTTTTTCTGGTATTCAAAGCCCTGGTTCTCACCTATCTGACCCTTCTACTTCTCCTTCTGGGATATATGTATATGTATTTTTAGATTAACTTTTTGAAGGCCAGCCATGGTGTCTCACACCTGTAATCCCAGCATTTTCAAAGGCCAAGGCAGGCAGATCACTTTGAGCTCAGGAGTTCAAGACCAGCCTGTGCAACATGGTGAAGCCCTGTCTCTACAAAAAATACAAAAGTTAGCTGAATGTCATGGTGCACACCTGTGGTCCCAGCTACTTGGGAGGCTATTGATATGGCAGTTAAAAAGAAATTATTTAGGCAGATAATGAGGGTAAGAAAGTCCTCAGTAAGGTTTTCCTTTTAATGAAAAGCAGTCCCCAAATCATTTCTTTTCGAACAAAAGTCAGCCTGTAAAATAGAGCTGCAGACATAGATAAGCCAGCTGGAAGCTTGCACGGGTGAATGCCAGCAGCTGTGACAATAGGAAAAGGCTACCCAGGGGCTAGGCTAGGCATGTTCAACATGGCAGCTTCATCTTCCCTTTTCTTTGTCAACTACATGTACAGTAAGGAGCAGGCAACATGGCTCTAACCAGGTAGAAAACCCATTCTTGTAATAAAAGATCACGGTGGGGTGGCCAGGTTCTTCGTGAACTATGTAAATATCACACCTGGTCCAACCAATCTTTGGCCCTATGTAAATCAGACACTGCCTACTCAAGCCAGTCTATAAAACCCCGTGCACCTCACCATGGGACTGGAAGACCCACTCGGGCTCCCCTCTCTCTGCAGGAGAGAGAGCTATTCTCTTTTCTTTCTTTTGCCTATTAAGCCTCTGCTCTTAAACTCTTCTCTTGTGTGTCCGTGTCTTCGATTTCCTTGGCATGAGACAATGAATCTTGGGTATTTTCCAAGGCAAACGACACTGCTTCACTGTGGTGGGAGGATCGTGTGAACCCAGGAAGTGGAGGTGGCAGTGAGCTGAGATTGTGCCGCTGCACTCCAGCCTTCGTGTCACAGTTGAGACCCTGTCTCAAAAAAATAATAATAAATGAAAACTTTTTGAAATAGATTACCTTATAGAGCAGTGTTAGGTTCACAGCAAAATTGAGTAGAAGACACGGAGTTTTTTCTATAAATCCTTGCCCCTACATCTCCTCATTATCACCATCTCCGGGACATATTTTGAAAATCATTATTTTCTATCTTCTTGGCTAGCTCTTCTTGTTTCTCTTGCCCTACCCTCCCATCTCCATTCCATCAGCCCCTGAGACTAAAATAATTGGAAATAAACCCAGCCAAGTGGGCGCTGGGGGTGAAAGGGTGCTCAGTAAATAGTTTCTGGTCTCTGGTAGCAAGTGCACCTCAGTGTATGTGGAATGATATGAGACCCACTACAAAGACCTAGCATTGGTCGGGCCTGGTGGCTCACGCCTGTAATCCCAGCACTTTGGGAGGCTGAGGCAGAAGGATTACTTGAGGTCAGAAGTTTGAGACCAGCCTTGCCAACATTGTGAAACCCTGTCTCTACTAAAAATACAAAAATTATCTGGGTGTGGTAGTGCATGCCTATAATTCCAGCTACTCAGGAGGCTGAGGGAGAAGAACCACTTGATCCTGGGAGGGAGAGGTTGCTGTGAGCCGAGATCACTCCAGCCTGGGCAACAGAATGAGACTTTGTCTCAAAAAAAAAAAAAAAAAAAAAGTGCTGGGCCTAGTGGCTCACACCTGTAATCCCAGCACTTTGGGAGGTCGAGGCGGGCGGATCACAAGGTCAGGAGATAGAGACCATCCTGGCTAACACAGTGAAACCCCATCTCTACTAAAAATGCAAACATTAGCTGGGCATGATGGCAGGTGCCTGTAATCCCAGTTACTTGGGAGGCTGAGGCAGGAGAATGGTGTGAACCTGGGAGGCGGAGCTTGCAGTGAGCCGAGATCACGCCACTGCACTCCAGCCTGGGCAACAGAGCAAGACTCCGTCTCAAAAAAAAAAAAAAGACCTAGCATTAAGAGCTCTCTTCACCAGACATACCTTCAAGTAAAATTCTCCCAGAAATGGGAGTATCCAAGTCAGGGCTAGGAAATGGGACAGTAGAAGGAATGGTCAATACTGCACAGTCTGTGTTCTGGAGAGGCTTGACAATCTTACTGGAAGGAGAAGCTGAACAATGGAATTAGAGACTGTGATATTATGAAATATGCATTTGGCCTTTGTTCTGTTTCCTGGCATAAGAACTCCTACAATCTGTGAAATCTGCAAAGTGAGAAATGTCTTTTTGTATGCGAATAAATTGATTTATGGCTGGCAGACGCTAGGCTGCAGGATGGGGGCTGGTCACCTGAAAGACTAAGGTAGGATTTGCTGGTTTGAACTTTTAGCCCTACTCCTCAACCTCCTGGGAGGGGACAGGGGCTGAAGGTTAAGTTGATCACCAATAGCCAATGGTTTAATCAATCATGCTTATGTAACAAAGACTCCACAAAAACCCCGAAAGCCAGGGTTCTAAGGTTTTTCAGATGGCTGAACACGTGGAGATTCTTGGAGAGTGGTACATCCAGAGAAGTCCTGGAAGCTCCATGCCCCTTCCCTCACCCTGTGCCTTATGCATCTCTTCATCTGGTGTTCACCGGTGTCTTGTTTTTCTAAGACCACCAGAGCGAGCACAAAAGAACCAGCAAGTAGGCAAAGGTCAGGCGCAAAACTGCAAGTTTATTTTAGTAACCTAAGGTGTGGAGAAGAAGTCTGTCGGCCTCCGGCAAAGAAGGCCGGCAGAGTTCCCCTCCCCCAAGCTCTCGGACGGAGTTCCCACATCCCAACAGGACTGGGAAGCTGGGAAGTCCGCGTGGCTCAATGGCTGAGAGCGGCTTTTCTAGGAGTGGGAGGGCAATAGGTGGGGAATGGGCGTGTCAGGGGCGTTCCGCAGGTGCGACCAGGTAAATCTTGGTCTCTTCGGATTGACGTCACCTGGCGCATGCCCAGTTGGTCTGCACCCTCCCTGGGCGCCGGCTGCATTTTCGCGCGCACGGGAAGAGTTGGTGAAGAAGAACCCAGAAGTGCACCATCTTGCCTCCGTTCATCCAAACAACCGGGATTCTTCGTAATATCCTTTATAACAAACCAGTAAAGGTTAGTTAAGTGTTCTTCTGAGTTCTGTGAGCTGCTGTAACAAATTAGTCAAACCTAAGGAGGGGTTTGTGGGAAACCCAGTGTATAGCTTGGTCAGTCAGAAGCACAGGTAAAACAACCTGGAGCTTGCAATTGGCATCTGAATGGAAAATGGGGCAGTCTCGGGAATTGAGTCCTCAACCTGTGGAATCTGATGCTATCTCCAGGTGGATAGTATCAGAACTGAGTTGATTTAGAAGAAACCCAACTGGTCAGGATTGATTGATTAGTTGCAGTTGAGAAGAAACCCCTACACATTTTGGTGATCAGAGGTCACGGGAGTCTTCTGCATTGATTTTTAGTGCGAGACTAGGGGAAACTCCCTTTTTTATTCTTTCCTATATTCTCAGAGATCCCAACCTGAGAGGAGAAATTTGAGTGCTGGAACACAAGGATTGCTACCAGCTGCTCCTGGGCAAATGGCCAAATCAACATGCCGGGGATCTGACTGTGACCTTGCCTCTGTGTGTGTGTGTGTGTGTGTGTGTGTGTGTGTTTCCAAACTACTGGGGTTCCCAAGAGATAACCACCTAGAAAACAAAAGCAAAGCAAGCAAAACCATAAATAATCAGTCTGGTCTGGTGGCTGGAGGGGACTAATGGGCAGTGTTGTAAGAAAGTCATAATGACTGAATCATAGCTATATTTCTAGTTGTATCTTCTTAAATGCTAAAGATTTCACTTAACATATTAATTAAACGAGAAAAGCAGGAAGATGCTACAACCTGTTCAAAGGAGTCAAAGAAGAAATTTATGTGGAGTAAAGAAATGCAGAAATGATTATGCAAACTGGCTTGGGGTGGGGCAGGCGGGTTGGCCTCCCCCGATAGACCACTGTCATATATACAGATAAGAATTACTTTACATAAATTCTTGTATCTTGTTATCAATTATAGTATTAATTACTTTGCATTGCTAACAAACCTATAGAGTTATAAAGTAACTCTCTTAGAATCAGATAACCAGAAAGGATGTAATTTAGAAAATGCAGTTTTCAATGGAAGCACAAATTTCTCCCTAAAATGTAAGTCTGAAAGAATACATAACAAAGTCTTTGCCCTGTACAAAGGTGGAGGGGGGCGGCTGGGCCCAGTGGCTCATGCAGGCAATCCCAGCATTATTAGGAGTCTGAGGTGAGTGGATTGCTTTTAGTTCATGAGTTTGAGACCAGCCTGGGCAACACGGCAAAACCCCATCTCTACAAAAAAAATTAGCCAGGCATGGTGGCATGTACCTCCCAGCTACTCGGCAGGAGGCACTTGCATCCAGAGGTCAAGGCTACAGTGAGCCATGATCACACCACTGGACTATAGCCTGGGTGACAAAGTGAAGTAAGACCCTGCCTCAAAAACAACAAAAAAAAATCGTTGGGGATATCTAAGTGTTTTCCTTTAAACACTTATGTAAAGTTAAGTGCTTTTACAAGAATATATTCGTTGCAAAATTTGCTCTAAAAGAAAGAAACAATGTTTAAAAGTTGATGTGAGGCCGGGCGTGGTGGCTCAAGCCTGTAATCCCAGCACTTTGGGAGGCCGAGACGGGCGGATCACGAGGTCAGGAGATCGAGACCATCCTGGCTAACACGGTGAAACCCCGTCTCTACTAAAAAATACAAAAAAACTAGCCGGGCAAGGTGGCGGGCGCCTGTAGTCCCAGGTACTCGGGAGGCTGAGGTGGGAGAATGGCATGAACCCAGGAGGCAGAGCTTGCAGTGAGCTGAGATCTGGCCACAGTACTCCAGCCCGGGCGACAGAGCGAGACTCCGCCTCAAAAAAAAAAAAAAAAAAAAGTTGATGTGAATTGAGTGCCATATAATCTAAAAGATGAGCACAGCTCTGTAGTCAGTGGCTGGGTTTGCATCCCAGATTCACCCTTTACAGCTGTTTGATCTTAAGTTACATTGCCTAAGTCAGTTTCGTCAGCTGTGAAATGGAATGATATCAATACTGCCCGTTAAAAACATTTTAACTGGGGGCCAGGCATAGTGGCTCATGCCTGTAATCTCAGCACTTTGGGAGGCCAAGGTGGGCAGATCACCTGAAGTCAGGAGTTTGAGACCAGCCTGGCCAACAAGGCGAAATCCCATCTCTACTAAAAATACAAAAATTAGCCACACGTGGTGGCACACACTTGTAATCCCAGCTGCTCAGGAGGCTGAGGCAGAAGAATCACTTGAACTCGGGAGGTGAAGGTTGCAGTGAACTGAGATCGCGCCATTGCACTCCAGTCTGGGTGACAGAGGGAGACTCTGTCTCAAAACAAAACAAAACATTTTAACTGGGAGGCCATTAGGCTGAGATGGTCCCAGCTTTTTGGATTCCTATGTAAGCAAACTGAGGCCCAGTGTAAGCAGTAAAACAAAACTAGAGACTTAACCAACCAGAAACTGTCAATTCACTTCTAACTAGGGGCTTTCCATGGGTTTCTACCCAAATAAGGGCAGTGTCTACTTGTAGCCAATCAGGAGATCTTTCCTCATTTGAAGATCCCAGAACTCTTGTTAAAAATGTTGACCATAAACATGTGAGTTTACTTCTGGACGCTCAATTCCATTCAATGAGACTACAACCACACAGGTTTGAGTACTACAGCTTTTCATTAAGTTTTTTGTTTTTGTTTTTGTTTTTTTGAGATGGAGTCTCACTGTGTCACCCAAGCTGGAGTGCAGTGGCACAATCTCAGCTCACTGCAACCTCTGCCTCCCGGGTTCAAGCGATTCTACTACCAAGTAGCTGGGATTACAGGCACTCACCACAATGTCCAGCTAAGTTTTGTATTTTTAGTAGAGATGCGGTCTCACCATGTCAGCCAGTCTGGTTTCAAACTCCTTACCTCAGGTGATCTGCACACTCGGCCTCCCAAAGTGCTGGGATTACTGGCCTGAGCCACTGCTTCCGGCCCTCATTAAGTTTTTACATTGCTTAAGTGTGAATCCTCCAACTTTGTTCTTCTTGATTGAGTATTCTAGGTCCCTTGCAATTCCATATGAATTTTAGATCAGTTTGTCAATTTCTATAAATAGCTGGAATTCTGATCAAATCTTCAAATCTGTAATCTGTAGATCAATTTGAGGAGTATTGCTTTTGTTTGCTTTGTTTTTGAGACAGGGTCTCACTCTGTCACCCAGGCTGGAGTGCAGTGGTGTGATCACAGCTCACACCAGCCTTGGCAACCTTGACTTCCTGGGCTGGCAACCTTGACTTCCTGGGCTGAAGCCATCCTCCAACCTCAGCCTCTTGAGTGGCAGGGACCACAGGTGTGCACCACCACACTTAATTTATTTTTATTTATTTAATTTAAATTTTTTGAGAGAGAGTCTTGCTCTGTTGCCTAGGCTGGAGTATAGTGGCATGATCTCAGCTCACCTTAACCTCTGCCTCCCGGGTTCAAGTGATTCTTGTGCCTTAGCCTCCTGAGTAGCTGGGACTACACACATGTGCCACCATGCCAGGCTAATTTTTTTATTTTTAGTAGAGATGGGGTTTCACCATGTTGGCCGAGCTGGTCTCGAACTCCTGACCTCAGGTGATCCACCTACCTTGGCCTCCCAAAGTGCTGGGATTACAGGCATGAGCCCCGGTGCCTGACTGGGCTAACTCTTAAATTTTTTGTAGAGATGGGGTCTTCCTGTGTTGCCCAGGCTGGTCTTAAACTCCTGGGCTCAAGTGATCATCCTACCTCAGCCTCTCAAAGTGCTGGGATTACAGAGATGCACCACTGTGCCTGGCTGAGTATTGCTATCTTAACAATATTGTCTCCCAATCCATGAACATGGAATGTTTTTCCACTTATTTGGATGTTTTTTAGTTTCTCTCAAGAATGGTTTGCAGTTTGGGGAGTATAAGTTTTGCATTTCTTTTGTTCAAGTTATTCCTAAATAATATATTCTTATTGATACTGTTGTAGATGAAACTGTTTTATTAATTTTATTTTTGAACTGTCCATTGCAAGTGTGTAGAAACAAGATTGATTTTTGTGTATTGATCTCATATCTTGCAACCTTGCTAAATTATTTATTAGTTCTAATCTCCCCTTTTAAGGCTTAAACTCTAGTTGGAAATCAAGGTTAGGGGAGGGGTACAGCCAAGGACTTACATTTCTTATTGCTCACACTTCACTTTTTGTTTTTTCATTTTTTATTTTCGTTTTTGTTTGTTTGTTTGTTTTTTCTTTTGAGATAGGGGTCTTGCTATGTTGCTGAGCCTGGTCTCAACCTCCTGGGCTCAAGTGATCCTCCCACCTCAGCCTCCCAAGTAGCTGGGATTACAGGTAGATTCCACCATGCCCAGTCACTTTTTGACATATAAAACTATGCACTTGCATTGCTTTCGTAGAGATAAAAATAATATAAAAAGTATCCTGGCACAGTCCCCAGGACAACTCTTTACAGCTGCCACTCATCAGCTTAGTGTCTTGACAGTTAAGGCCAGGCCAAGGTCCCACTGTGACCTTTTTTCTCCCTAAAGCTGCATTAGGACTCTTTACCCAAAGGGGTTAAAAAGAGGGAGAAATATTTATAAATTCTAAAAGTAACTTAAGATAATATTTTAAAGTACTTAGCCATTAAAAGTAGAAACTTTTATTTATCAAGATACAATTAGGTATCTGGCAAAGATGGCATGTCAAATCACTGAAGTAAAGAAAAACTTTGAAAAAATGCTAGAACAAGTGGATAGGCACTTGGAAAATATGTATAAATGAATACTTCACACCATATATAAGAATCAACTTCTAATGGATGAGAGATCTATATGTAAAAAATGAAACTGTTCAAGCACCATTAAAAGTAATAGCAGGGCTGGGCACAGTGGCTCATGACTGTGATCCCAGCACTCTGGGAGACCGAGGTGGGCAGATCACCTGAGGTCAAGAGTTCAAGACCAGCCTAGCCAACATGGTGAAACCCCATCTCTTCTAGAAATACAAAAAGAAAGAAAAAAAAAAAGCTAAGCATGGTGGTGCACACCTGTAATCCCAGCTGCTCGGGAGGCTAAGGCAGGAGAATCACTTGAACCTAGGAGGCGGAGGTTGCAGTGAGCCAATCACGACACTGCACTCTAGCCTGAGCAACAGAGTGAGACTCCATCTCAAAAACAAACAAACAAACAAACAAATACATAAATAAAATGACAAAACCTCAATTACTTTTGCACCAACATATTAGACAAAAACATGGGTAGATTCCTCTTTAACTTCAGTGTAGGGAATGGATTTTGAACTGGGGCTCAAAATTCAGAGGTAATAAAAGATTGTTAAATGTGATCATATGTAAATGTTTTAATTTGCATGAAAAAAGTACCGTAAGGAAGGACAAAGGATAACTGACAAAAATGGGAGAAAATATTCACACATGTACCACAGACAAGGAGTAATATCCTTAAAATACAAGAAACGCTTAAAATTTAAGGACAAAGGACCAAAAACTCAACAGAAAAATGGGAAAAGATGTGAACAGACAATTAACACACAAAAAAAGATAGAAAAATGTCTCTCAAATGTATGAAAAAATGTCAGACTCATTCATAATTAGAAAAATGCAGATTAAAACAACACTGAGAGACCATTCTTACATGGAAAAGTTTAGACTGACAAAAATTTAAAAATACAGCCTGACAGTATATTCTGTTGGAGAGACTGTAAGGGAAATACACAGTCTCATTCATTACTGGTGGGAATGAAAATTGGTTCAACGCTTCTGGAGGGAAATTTGTTAATACCTGAATAAACGACATATGCACTTACATTTTGATCCAGCAATCTCATTTCTAGAAATTTACCCTGAAGATAAACTTCCAACTATATAAACATACATATACACAAGGTTATTGAAGGTTTGATTTTTTTTTTTTTTTTGAGACGGAGTCTCGCTCTGTCGCCCAGGCTGGAGTGCAGTGGCGCCATCTTGGCTCACTGCAAGCTCCCCCTCCCGGGTTCACGCCATTCTCCTGCCTCAGCCTCCCAAGCAGCTGGGACTACAGGCGCACGCCACCACGCCTGGCTAATTTTTTGTACTTTTAGTAGAGAAGGGGTTTCATCCTGTTAGCCAGGATGGTCTCCATCTCCTGACCTCGTGATCCACCGTCCTCAGTCTCCCAAAGTGCTGGGATTACAGGTGTGAGCCACCACGCCCGGCCAGGTTTTTTTTTTTTTTTTTTAAGACAGAGTCTTGCCCTGTCACCCAGCCTGTAGTGCAGTGGTGCGATCTGGGCTCACTGCAACCTCTGCCTCCAGGGTTCAAGTGATTCTCCTGCCTCAGCCTCCCAAGTAGCTGGGATTACAGGCATGTGCCACTATGACCAACTAAATTTTGTATTTTAGTAGAGACAAGGTTTCACCACGTTTGCCATGCTGGTCTCAAACTGCTGGCTTCAAGTGATCCATCTGCCAGGCCTTCCAAAGTGCTAGGATTACAGGCGTGAACCACTGGCCTGGCAACAGGTTTGATTTTAATTGTGAAATATTGGAAGCAACCCAACTGCCCATACATAGAATAGTTGAATAAATTATGGTGCATTGACACAACAGAGCAGTGTGCATCTGTACAAAAGAATGACACAACAGAGCAGTGTGCATCTGTAAAAACGAATGAGGAAAATCTCTACAAATGGCTATGGAGTGATTTCCAGGATGTGGGGGGAGAAAAGGTCCAAATTAATATCTATAGTATGGTCCTCTTAACATGGCTTCTAAAAGTGTTGGGATTACAGGTGTGAGCCACTGCATCTGGCCTGTATTTTTACCTTGAATACAACTACCATATCACTACTTTTATTGATTCAAGTAGGTTTTTTTTCTGTCTTTTTTTTTTTTTAGCTGGAGTCTCACTCTGTTGCCCAGGCTGAAGTGCAGTGGTACAATCTTGACTCACTGCAAGCTCCGCCTCCTGAGTTCATGCCATTCTCCTACCTCAGCCTCCCAAGTTGCTGGTACTACAGGTGCCCACCACCACGCCCGGCTAATTTTTTGTATTTTTAGTAGAGATGGGGTTTCACCATGTTAGCCAGGATGGTCTCGAAATCCTGACCTCATGATCCGTCCACCTTGGCCTCCCAAAGTGCTGGGATAACAGGTGTGAACCACCACGCTGGCCACATAAATCTTATAATTAGCTGAAAGGGATCATTTTATCTTTCCTTATCCAATATATATACCAGTTGTTTCACTTTTTTGTATTACGTATTCTTATGTATTTATCATAATATTTAAAATTACATAGTTCCAAGTTCTAAAAGTCCATCATTTAAAACAGGAAAAAGAAGAAAATCATATAAAGGGGAAGATTGATAAATTCTATTATATTAAAATTAATAAGCTACCACAATAAAAATGAAAGTATAAGCTTCAAACTGGGAGAAATTTGGCACATAACTGACAAAGAATTATAATTGATAAAACTATAACTAACTTCTACAAGTAAATAAGAAATACCAAACAACTCGCCTGGGCACAGTGGCTGACACCTGTAATCCCAGCACTTTGGGAGGCTGAGGTGGGTAGATCATTTGAGGTCAGGAGTTGGAGATCAGCCTGGCCAAGATGGTGAAACCCTGTCTCTACTAAAAAAATACAAAAATTAGCCAGGCCTGGTGGCACGTGCCTGTAATCCCAGCTACTCAGGGGTCTGAGGCACGAGAATCACTTGAGCCCAGGAGGTGGAGGTTGCAGTGAGTCGAGATCACCCCTGCACTCCAGCCTGGGCAGTGCAGCGAGATTCTGTCTCAAAAAAAAAATTAGAAAAAAGAAATACCAGACAACCCATGAGAAAAATGGAAGAAATGCACATATAGACATTTCATGAGTATACAACCCACAGAAACACGAACAGAAGCACAATCTCACTACTTAACAGAGAAAGGCAAATTCAAACCATAAAGAGATCGTTTTATACCCACCATATTACAAAAAAAAGAGTTAAGTTTTATGCAATCAAAAGATGGCAACGATGTGGAGCAATAAGCAACCTTACGCACAGCTGATGGGACTCCAAATTGGTGTATTGATTTTGGAAACCAATTTGACATTATCTAGAAAACCTGAAATGGATGTGCCCTATGACTCAGCAATTCCATTTACTGGGCATGTGCTCAGGAGAAACTCTTACATGTGGGCACAATGAGGCAAACAAGAATGTCCAAAGCTATATTATGTATCATAAAAAAAAACTAGAAACAGCCCTTATGTTCTCAAGTAGAATGGACAAATAAATCCTGACATAACAATATAATAAAATACTGAAAGCAATGAAAATAAACTACAGCTACGTGAATTAAAATCTATACATTTCATAGACACAATGTTGAGTAAGAAAAAAGCTAGCTGCCAAAAATATATTTATAATATGGTTTCATTCATATTAAGTTAAACATGTAAAAATAAAACTGTATGTTTAAAACTATATGTTTTAAGGATACATGCATATTTGATTAAACTATGATTAAATTAAATTAAACTTGATTAGAGAATGAGGAAAACTAAAATCAGGTTGGAGAAATTTGCAGGCAGGATCAGGGAAGAGTCTACTGCGTATTTCTAAAAACTAGATATTTCTTGTCATGACACCTCAGCAAACAAACAAAACTGGATATTTCTTAAACTGGGTGGTGGGTACATTGGTGTTCATATGATGGTTATTGTCTGTACTACTTGTTACTAAACTTAGCTGCAAATGGGATCACCTAAAGAGCTTTAAAAAAATACCGATGCTTCATTCCCACCTCAGAGGTTTTTATTTAATTTCATGAGGTCTGGCAAATATTATCCTAAATGGAAACCCTAAAGATTCCTTAAGATGTATTACTCTAAAGATAAATGGCCTCATTTCTGATGTTTTTTAAAACTTTTCATTTTGAAATAATTTTAGACTTAACACAAAGTTTCCAAAATACTAGAGTTCCTGTAATATCTTTTACCCAGCTTCCTCTAGTGTTAACTTTACGCAACCATAGTACAATGATCAAAACTGGGAAATTAACATTGCCAAATTCTGTTCTTCAGCCGTTATTCAAATATTGCCAGTTTTCCCACTAACATTCTTTCTCTGGTCCAAGGTCTAATCCAGGATCCTACATTTCTCTAAGTCATCATGTCTTCTTAGTCTATTCCAATCTGACAGTTCCTCAGTCTTTCTTTGTCTTTCATTACCTTAATACTTTTGAGGACTGCTGATTAGTTATTTTACAGAGAGTAGCTGAATTTGGTGTGTCTGATATTTTCTTATAATTAGATAGAGGTTATGCAGTTTTGGCAAGAATTCCACAGCAGGTATGTTGCCCCCTTCTTGGTGCATTATGTAATGGACTACATTATGTTGATATATCTCATTACTGGTGATGTTAACTCTGATTACTTAGTTAAGGTGGTGTCTATGAATTAATCAAGTTATCAAATCTCTCCTATTTCATTCTCAAAGGAAAACTCATCAGTTATAGAGGACCTTTGACTTTGCCTGACTTTGACTTGCATAAAGAAAGAAGTGTTGGATTAAAATATGTGGGCATACAGGCATACATGCACATATGTGCACACACACATTAAAGGCAAGCTATTTCGACCCCATTATATTCATCAGTGATATGGTTTGGCTGTGTCCCCACCCAAATTTCATCTTGAATTGTAGTTCCCATAATCCCCACATGTCGTGGGAGGGTCCTGGTGGGAGGTCACTGAATCATGGGAGCAGTTCCCCCGTGCTGTTCTCATGATAGTGAGTGAGTTCTCATGAGATCTGATGGTTTTATCAGGGGATGTCCCCTCTTTTGCTCAGCACTTCTCCTTCCTGCTGCCATGTGAAGAAGGAAGGTTTTGCTTCCCCTTCCACCATGATTATACGTTTCCTGAGACTTCCCCAGCCCTGCAGAACTGTGAGTCAATTAAACCCCTTTCCTTTAAACTACCAAGTCTCAGGCAAGTCTTTATAGCAGTGTGAGAATGGACTAATACAGTCAGTTATTACCACACTAATGCTTCGTAAAACACCTCCTTATGTCTCAGACTTACAACAACAAGTTCATGGATCTTTGCATGGGCTGGAGCAACTTTGCTTTAGGCTATAGGTTTCCTGAGTGTGGCTCCAGGCTTCTACTTGGGTTCAGGACTGCTCAATGTTTCCTCAGTTCTTTGGACCAGCAGCTAACTGGGGCATGTCCTTTAAATTTTTTGTTTTGAAATAATTTTAGACTTACTACAGTGTTTCCAAAATAGTACAGAGTTCCTGTATATCTTTTACACAGTGTTCCCTAGTGTTAATGTCTTACACAATCACAGTACAGTGATCATAACTGGGAAATTAACATTCATACAATACTATTCTTCAGCCATTATTCAAATATCACCAGTTTTCTCACTCAAAGGAAAAACTCATAAATTTTCTTAAAAAAAAAAAAAAAATCACAGGAACAGCTGTGTGCAGTGGCTCACACCTGTAATCCCAGCATTTTGGGAGGCCAAGGCAAGCGGATCACGAGGTCAGGAGTTTGAGATCAGCCTGACCAGTATGGTGAAACCCTATCTCTACTAAAAATACAAAAATTAGCCGGGCATGGTGGCACACCCCTGTAATCCCAGCTACTTGGGAGGCTGATGCAGGAGAATCGCTTGAACCCAGGAGGTGGAGGTTGCAGTGAGCTGAGATAGTGCCGCTGCACTCCAGCCTGGGCGATAGAGCGAGACTCCATCTCAAAAAAAAAAAAAAAAAAAAATACATACATACATAAATAAATAATCACAGTAACATATCTGAAATTATTGTCTCTTGAAGCAAGAACTGCCACACTGTTCCTTCGACTCATAGTTATTTTCTTTTTTTATTATTTTGTTTGTTTGTTTTTTGAGACAGTTTCGCTCTTGGTTGCCCAGGCTGGAGTGCAGTGGCGTGATCTTGGCTCACTGCAACCTCTGTCTCCCAGGTTCAAGTGATTTTTCTGTCTCAGCCTCCCAAATAGCTGGGATTACAAGCACCTGCCACCATGCCTGGCTAATTTTTGTATTTTTAGTAGAGACAGGGTTTCACCATGTTGGCCAGGTTGGTCACGAACTCCTGACCTCAGGTGATTCACCCGCCTTGACCTCCCAAAGTGCTGGGATTACAGGCGTGAGCCACCATGCCAGGCCTCAACTCGTATTTCATTAGTCCAAGTAACTCATAGCATATACATTCCTTCCCTAGTGGGGAGAACTGCAAAGTCACATGGCAAAGGGTATAAAGGTAAAATTTGGATACAGAGTATGAAAAACTAAGAATCCTCATCCAGTCTACCTAACTGACCTTGTGTTCTTAAAAAAGTGACAAGTTGTGGATAGTGTTGCAATGAAAAGATAAATAAAATCAAGTGACATAATCTTTGACATACCATAGTAGCCCCTAAAGTAATTGGAGAAAAACATGTGTGTCTTACGGTGAGGATAGATCTAAGGGCTATGGCTAGATTAAAAGTGTACCAAAAGAACCATCAGATAGTCACATCATTTTACATAATTCAGTCATCCCTTCTCTCTGTTAAACTTAACTTTTTCTCAGTACACCTAAAATAATTTCAAAAAGGTATGTTCTTCCTCACCTACTTCTAACTTGTTTCAAAGAACATAATTTCAGACGTAGTGTAAATATTGACCTTTAAACATAGAAGTTATATTACTTTGTTTGGCTGGGTGCAGTGGATCACACCTATAATCCCAGCACTTTGGGAAACTGAGGTGGCTGGATCATGAAGTCAGGAGTTCAAGACCAGCCTGGCCAACATGATGAAACCCCATCTCTACTAGAAATACAAAAAAATAGCCAGGCTTGGCCAGGCGCAGTGGCTCACGCCTGTAATCCCAGCACTTTAGGAGGCCGAGGTGGGCAAATCACGAGGTCAGGAGATCGAGACTACCCTGGCTAACACAGTGAAACCCCGTCTCTACTAAAAATACAAAAATTAGCCAGGCGTGGTGGCGAGCACCTGTAGTCCCAGCTACTCAGGAGGCTGAGACAGAAGAATCGCTTGAACCCGGAAGGCAGAGATTGCAGTGAGTCGAGATCGTGCCATTGCACTCCAGCCTGGGTGACAGGGTAAGACTCTGTCTAAATAAATAAATAAATACATAAAAATAGAAGTTATATTACTTTTTGAAGTGTATCTACTGGAATCTAAATAGCATAGGGTTTTGTTATATTCTATCATTCATCAAACAACAGAGAAAATAACACTCTTCTTCAATAGACAGACATTTTATATAATTTATTTTCTTTGAAAAAATTTTTCATTCCTTTTCCCCACAAAATTGGATTTTAATGTGTGTTCAAAAGTCTTTTATTAATCATCTTATATTTCTATCAGCAAAAATACATCTATGAAATGAAATTATTTTAAATTGTTTTTATTTCCTGTAATCTTAAAGTTCTAAATGGTCAATGTTTCTTCTGGATTAAATGATCACTACAGTTATTAGTAGTAAACAAACAATCACAAAAAGTAAATATACTTTAAAAAAATAATTCTTAAACGTTGTAAGAAAAACAATTATCAGAGAATTGAAACTCTTGGTCCAAGTCCAGGGACACCTGGAAGCTGACCCTGAATTTACTTTCTTGTAAAATTAGTTCTCAAAATGTACTAAGTTACAGTAAGTGTAGAATGTTGTGTGGACCATGCTTTTTGCACCTGAAGTGTATCTGGTTGTCTAGGCTATTTGTTGTATAACCTTTCATTGATGTGGTATAGCTGCTCCCAAATAATGTTATTTATGGCTGGGCGTGATGGCTCATGCCTGTAATCCCAGAAACTTGGGAGGCTGAGGCAGACGGATCATGAGGTCATGAATTCGAGACCATCCTGGCCAACATGGTGAAACCCCATCTCTACTAGAAATACAAAAATTAGCCACGTGTGGTAGCACACGCTTGTAATCCCAGCTACTCAGGAGGCTAAGGTAGGAGAATCGCTTGAACTTGGGGTGCAGAGGTTGCAGTGAGTCAAGATCGGGCCATTGCACTCCAGCCTGGGCAACAGAGTGAGACTCTGTTTAAAAAAAAAAAAAAAAGTTATTTATTAAGTTATACACACCCTGAGGAACAATATGACTAATAGGTTATAAAAAGTCAAAGAGCAGATAGTTGAAGAGCTTCCCAGTGTCAAGGTGGTCCATCTTACTTTACCTTCATCTCTTGTAACTGAGCATGACCGATGAAATGACAAGTCTTGGAAGCTATGCTTGGGATATTGTAAGGCCTTTTGCTTAAAACGGTGCTTGCTTGCATGCTGAACTACCTGTCCTGCGTCCTTTGAATAAGATAAGTAAACTGGTATTGAAACTGCATTGTTTGGAGCCAGGTGCGGTGGCTCACGCCTGTAATCCCAGCACTTTGAGAGGCTCAGGTAGGTGGATCATCTGAGGTCAGGAGATGGAGACCAGCCTGGCCAACATGGCAAAACCCTGTCTCTACTAAAAATACAAGCCAGGCGTGGTGGTGGATGCCTGTAATCCTAGCTACTTGGGAGACTGAGGCAGGAGAATTGCTTGAACTGCAAAGGTGGAGGTTGCAGTGAGCCGAGTTTGCACCATTGCACTCCAGCCTGGGCAACAAGAGTGAAATTCTGTCGAAAGAAGGGAGGGAGGGAGGGAGGGAGGGAAGGAACTGCATTGTTTTGTTAGTCTTTCCATCAATCCAGATTTGTATCAAAAGTGGCGATTGATTCCGACGCTTTCGGAGTGATAAAAAAGAAAAGTTAAATTAAAAATAAAGTGGCAGGCCGGGCGCGGTGGCTCAAGCCTGTAATCCCAGCACTTTGGGAGGCTGAGACGGGTGGATCACGAGGTCAGGAGATCGAGACCATCCTGGCTAACACGGTGAAACCCCGTCTCTACTAAAAAATACAAAAAAACTAGCCGGGCGATGTGGCGGGCGCCTGTAGTCCCAGTTACTCTGGAGGCTGAGGCAGGAGAATGGCGTGGACCCGGGAGGCGGAGCTTGCAGTGAGCTGAGATCCGGTCACTGCACTCCAGCCTGGGTGACAGAGCAAGACTCCGTTTCAAAAAAATAAAATAAAATAAAAAATAAGATAAAGTGGCAATTGATATGAAGACCTCTGACCCCACAGAGGCAAAACCCTCATGTTGTAAGAAGATGAACAGGGAACAGATAATTTTGATGCCTGAAAGATTGCTTAACCATCATGTTGTTTGATATGACTCCATCCAAGAATTGTTCTTATCAGTGAAATTTAAAAATTTTTGATCTGATTCACTAAGAACTGATTAAATGGGTTGAAAAAAGAGAAGCCAGCGAAGCAGGGAAAAGCTAGAAATACTATCCCGTGGTCATTTCTTATGGCTTTGTTGGAAATGAAAGCATCGACGAAGAGAAGGGAAAAGAAAAGCCAAGAGCTCTAAGCCTAGGAAAATCTGATCTTCATAGCGGCCCTAGTACCTGTGAAGGGCAGGGAGGGTCAACATAGTTAAATCACACTGCCACCCCACTGAGATCCTTCCCTAATCAAACTAGCCAAGATCCCAATAGGGGCATGCAAGGCATTACAGAAGACCAGCATTACAGTATAAAGAAGCTGAGTAATTTTCTTGAAAAATACCAGCAACTGCTTAAGAAATCCTTGTGATCTTGGATCCTTAGATAAAATGATCAGGATGCCAAAAATGTAATTGTGGACTCTGCATAATGAAGCAGTTTGCATGGAATGAGCATGTATATTATGGAAACAAATTGGATCTAATGAGTCCTTCTGTCATTCCTGAACTTAACACTAGCAGCTGAGTTAGTGGGTACTCCAATATGGAAGTAAAACATTACCAGAAATACTTACCTTAGTGAAATGGATGTTGTGTGGATGCTGATGACTTTTTAATAAAACGCACAGGGCTCAGCATCAAATCCATGTAAACCCTTGACAATGGGGCCAGTCCCGGTGGTTTACGCCTGTAATCCTAGCACTTTGGGAGGCCAAGGAGGGTGAATCATCTGAGGTCAGGAGTTCAAGACCAGCCTGGCCGGCATGGTGAAACCCCATCTCTACTAAAAATACAAAAAATTAGCCAGGCGTGGTGGCAGATGCCTGTAATCCTATCTACTCAGGAGCCTGAGGCAGGAGAATCACTTGAACCTGGGAGGTAGAGGTTGCAGTGAGCTAAGATGGCACCATTGCACTCCAGCCTGGATGAGAGAGCGAAACTCCGTCTCAAAAAAAAAAAAAAAAAAAAACCTTTGGCAGTGTTGAACTTTACCTGGGCATCATACTCCTGGAAAATAGCAATAGTTTAAAACTCCTTCCACTCTTTTGTGGTCCTGGAAATGGCTTACTGCAAAAATCCACCCTTTCCTAAATGTCTTATTTACCTAAGACAAAGACAATACAGGCTCTCCAAATTCCCATTATTTTGTCTAATAAATGATTAGATGAACTGTTTGCACTGACCAGTCTGGACAAAATACCTGATAATCTGACTTGACCAAACTCTAGTTAGGCTTCTCTTTTCCCCTCAGGCCCCTGAACTTTGGCCTATCGTTGAGTTTAAACAAGCATTAGAATGTGGAACAACCTCCTTAATGACCCTTCCAGAATTAGCTGACTGCAAAGAAAAATTGTCCAATGTGCCACTCTCTGATTCCATTTCCCCCATACTTTGTTCCTTCTAACCTTGTTTGCTCCAGTGGAGTATTCTTTCACAATAGCTTTCCCCCTGCCACCCCCATTACATAAGTCTTTTTGAAAAAGGCCTTTCTTTAAGTATGGATTTGTTCTTATTTGACTCCTTGTAGCAGAAATAGGTAGAATGGAATAGAAGGGGTTTTATTATAGTGATTTCATTCAATTATCTGAACTCTTTCTGAAGTATATGCCAAAACCCACATAGCTACTGATTATCAAAAGTTGATTTTTAATGAAATTTGATGTCAACTTTTTCAGCTCTCTTTCAGTTTTGTTGAAAGCAAAGAATTGGAAAACATCTAACTTGCAAAAGATGCATTACTCCATCATCAGAGTCATCCACTTCCTCATTGGCCAACACTGATATTTAGAAATGTATCCCTCCTGGAGCCCTGGAGGTTTCTCCTCCCATAAGCAATGCACCATAGTGGGTGTATATAAGTAGCAGGAGCTTGGATGTAAATGGGAAGCTGGAAGAGTAGGACTGGGTAACATCTGAGAGTTAGCATGATAGAAGATCTCTTTTAAGAAAAAGCATAGACAGAAGTTGAGAATCTAGAAACTCATTTGCTTAAAATTAACTGCCAATGGTGTCCATTCTCTGTCTGCATCAGAGCTGCCATTTTGCTGTTGCCACTTGCTGGTGTTGAAAGAGCCTCCTGCTTCAGGTTCACCATCAGCATGAATCAAGAAAAGGTGGCCAAATTTCAGGCTCAGATCCAGAATGGAGATAAGTGTACCTTCCCTTGCAGAAAGAAGATAATATATAGAATAGCAACAGCTGATGTCAAAAAGCCTGTTTTCTTTTTTAAAATAGCGGTAAGTAATTATTACTGGAACGGAATAGATAAACCTAAATAGAGGTAAAGGGGTAATACCAGGACTCAGGTGTGCCTCTCTTATGGCATTATAATTACTCATCATGCAAAAGCCAAAACAGTCTCAGCAGTGCTCCCTGGAATATTAAGGCAGCTGGACACAGACAATGTTACAAGTTCTAGGAAGTTAGACAAATAGTAAATCTTGAATAGCAAAACATGAAAACTAGGAGACTAGTGGCTCTGTCCTCAATTACTGGCTTTGCATTTCCTTTATTATTTTTTGGATTTTAAGCTTGCATACACATACTTAATAATTACATGTCAACCTTATCCTGTGTCCTAACTCTTCTTACTAGCACTGCAGAATTGTGTCTTTTCAGCAAGGTTGAAGTTGTGAATGCCCTTTTTGCCCCTAACAACTATGTCAAGATATGATTCACATGCAATACAATTCACCCATTTCAATATATTTTGGCTAATTCATTATTCATTTACAAATTGTGGTAAAGTATATATAACATAAAATTTGCCATCTTGGCTATTTTAGGTGTATAGCTTAGTGGTATTAATTAATGATATTCACAATGTTGAGCAGCCATCACCACTATTTACTTCTGAAACTTCAACATGCCCAAAATAAACTCTAATTATTAAGCAATAACTCCCCAACCTCTGATAATCTCTAATCTACTTTTGTTACTGGAAAGGGGTCCTGATCCAGACTCCAAGAGAGGGTTCTTGGATCTTGTGCAAGAAAGAACTCAGGGTGAGTCTAAATTAAAGTGAAAGCAATTTATTAAGAAAGTAAAAGAGTGAAATAATGGCTACTCCATAGGGGCTGCCGGTTGCCCATTTTTATGGTTATTTCTTGATGATATGCTAAACAAGGGGTAGATTATTCATGTCTCTCATTGTTGTACCATATAGAATAACTTTCTGACGTTGTCATAGCATTTGTAAGTTGTCACGGCGCTGGTGGGCATGTACCAGTGAGGATGACTGGAGGTCACTCTTGGTACCATCTTGGTTTTGGTGGGTTTTAGCTGGCTTCATTACCATAACTTGTTTTTTATCAGCAAGGTCTTTATGACCTGTATTTTGTGCTGACCTCCTATCTCATCCTATGAATCAGAATGCCTTAACTGT
This sequence comes from Piliocolobus tephrosceles, assembly GCF_002776525.5. Taxonomy (NCBI): domain Eukaryota; kingdom Metazoa; phylum Chordata; class Mammalia; order Primates; family Cercopithecidae; genus Piliocolobus; species Piliocolobus tephrosceles. The sequence continues at coordinate 31,905,416 of NC_045443.1, read as the reverse complement.
CTGGGAATGCCACCCAGTAGGTCTCAGCCTTATTTTACCCAGCTCCTTTTCAAGATGGAGTTGCTCTGGTTCCTACGCCTCTGACATTTCCCACCTTCCTTTTGTAAGAGAACCCTTAATCCTAAAGGCTACAGAGAGACAAAGATCCATTTTCTGTAACTTCTTTATGCTGAACAGGGGCAATGATATTCCTGCCTAACTATTAGGGTCTTTTGTGTTTAGGGTAGAGAGGAGTGTATCATGGGGAGGGGGGAGGGGGGAGGGATTGCATTGGGGAGTTATACCTGATATAAATGATGAATTGATGGGTGCTGACGAGTTGATGGGTGCAGCACACCAACATGGCACATGTATACATATGTAACCTGCACGTTATGCACATGCACCCTAGAACTTAAAGTATAATAAAAAAAAAAAAGAAAGCATTGGTCCGGGCATGGTGGCTCACACCTGTAATCCCAACACTTTGGGAGGCTGAGGCGGGTAGATCACCTGAGGTCAGGAGTTAGAGACCAGCCTGGCCAACATGGTGAAACACTGTTTCTACTGAAAATACAAAAATTAGCCAGGCGTGGTGGTGGGTGCCTGTAATCCTAGCTACTCAGGAGGCTGAGGCATGAGAATCGCTCAAACCGGGGAGGCAGAGGTTGCAGTGAGTTAATATTGCACCACTGCACCCCAGCCTGTGCAACAGAGTGAGATTTTTGTCTAAAAAGAAAAAAAAAAAAAAGCAGTGGTATGTTGAAGGCCATTTATAACTTTTGAATTCCAACAAAAGGTGATATTTGGAAGATTAATAAGTGTTTCAGAAAATGTTGAGTAAGCTTATTTTGCATTGCTGTACAAAGAGTACAAGAGCAATATATTTCACCACAGTAAAGCAACATAAGCAAAATTATCCCAAGTGAACTAAGTTAGAAGGCTTTCTATGAACTGGGCAACTGTTAGAACCAAGCTGATATGGGGCTGCTAGATGATTCCAGTATGTGCCCAGAACTAGATATTGATTCAGATTTTGACATTACCCATCCCTCTTGTTTCTTTTGAGAAGCAGTTAGAGATTACTGGTTGATTTACAGGAATAAGCAGAGTCAGTTTAACTTGCAGGAAAAAAAATTTTAAAGTGACTGATGAGACTAGAACTTAATAACAAGTGTACCACAGTTCTTGAAACACAAGTTTTCTTTCTCCAGTTTCCCATTTTTATTAAAGACAAATTATGGTAAGACCAACTTGCTTTATTATACTTGGCCTGATTATTTGTATAAAGTGTAGCAAGAATAATTATTTTTCATATAAGCTTTTTGTAAATTGGCTTTGATGGAAATCTGTTCCATAGAAGGAATCTTAGATAAGATTTTGTTTTTTAGAGCCAAGCCCTGCCATGGGTTTGTATCCTTAAATACCTATGAGTTGGGTAAATTCCTCTCCTTTTGAGGTTCCAGGATAACTTGGGGCTCCTGGGCCTGTTAGAAAGTGACATTCTTCACTTACCACAGGTCAGAAACCCTACAGGGGCTGTGTAGGTAAGGTTTGAGGCCACTCCTCCCAAGGGATTTTATTGGCTCTATAAGTTAAGTTTAATTCCTTAAAGGAAAACACACCATTCCAGTTAAAGCCTTGGTAAAATAACCAGTTTTTCCAATTGTGTCCTGTTACAAAAGAAAATGGATTTTTATTGCACTTATGCAAATAACTATATTGCCATAAATTAAGAATACTTACAAATTGTTTCCATATTTTGGAGAAATCAGGTAGAGAGAAACAAATATGCTCCACATTTTGTTTACAGGAGTATACTTAATTGTTAAAAGCTGTAAATAGCTTCTATTAGTTTAATCCATGCAGTTAATTCCTGTTTGATATTTATGAACATTTCAGCTTTCCATGAGTCCTGAAAGATTTTTCCTCTATTTTAATATTACAGTGTTCACAGTTATTAGAAACCTGAATTTAAGAGCACCTGTTAGAGTCCTATAGCTGATTATAAACCATTTTTTTAAAGCGGAATAAAACAAGACAACAAGTGTCTGTGGATGACAAAATGTCTTAGGACAGCCACATTTAAAAACACAATTGACAAAGAAATTTGGTTACCTCTGTGGCATACAGTGATTTTAGGTAACAATTATAATTACTAATAATATACACTAAGTTATATTAGAATTATTTTGGAACACATACCAATAACAGATTTATACAAATATAGCCCAAAGAAACTAAACATTATTTTATATATGACAGTGCTTCCTGTATGATTTTTATACGAAATAGGCCAAATGTCACCTTTACATTAGTATACTATTGCTGTCAAATCCAGTTTTTAATAAAACCTTATAGACAAATGTATTTAATTTTAATCAGTTTGACCATAAGGTAATATTTTTATAAACCTCTTTTATAACCCTTTACAATGTTTGTTAAAGAGCAGAGTATAAGCAGGTTTTTGCTTTAAGAGAAACCTGTTGTGCTTTTATTCCAATGTTTAGTTTACAAAAAAAACTGCATAATACCCCTTGAACTTGAGCCAATATGTTCACACACAGATTTTTTTAAATAGTTTTTTTTTAATAAAATGTTTACAACTTGTTTAAACCTTTAGAACTTTCCTATTTCACTTAAAACAATCCTTTAACACTTTAGGCAAAAAAATGTACATGCCCATGTCTTTTAATAAGTTTTTACTATAAACAAAGTTTACTTTTCTTACACACCTTGCATGTAAAACTGTTTCTTCAGTAGTCACAAATACACATTACACTGTTAACTCTTAGTGACTTTTACTTTTGGTGAAAACTTTGGTAAGTTCAGGCTTTTAATTAGGTATGGAACCTAGGACAGCAGACAGAAGTGCAGATAAGGTCTGATTCTTTTTTTTTTAGCATTTAATTTTATGTGTTCCAGGCCTTACCTAGCTGTAAAGCAGACAAGTTATACAGTTATAAGTTATAGTGGCATTTTATGACGCATTTAGGAGGCCTAATTCCCTTTAAATTATACAACATTTTTTGCATAAATTGTCTTTTATAATTTTTTACAACTTACACAGACCATTAATAACATGCTTGGACTTTCTGACTTGTCCTAAACATTCCTCTTGTCAAACAACCATTTTACTTTAGGATAAGAATATACCATACAAGATCCTTTGTTATATAAAATCTTTTTCTTTATAACTTTCTTTGCATAGCTGGGGGCATGGCTAATCCCACATGTCCCCAGGCCTTATCTAGAATGTAATGCTTTAAAATGAATTGAGGCTGGACATGGTGGCTCAGGCCTGTAATCCCAGCACTTTGGGAGGCCAAGCAGGGTGGATCACTTGAGGTCAGCAGTTAGAAACCAGCCTGGACAATGTGGTGAAACTCTGTCTGTACTAAAAATACAAAAATTAGCTGGGCATGGTGGTATGTGCCTCTAATCCCAGCTACTTGGGAGGCTGAGGCAAGAGAATCACTTGAATCTAGGAGGTGGAGGTTGCAGTGAGCTGAGATTTTGCCACTGCACTCCAGCCTAGGCAACAGCACAGAATTCTGTCTCAAAAATAAATAAATAACATAAAATAAATTGCACAATTTTTAAAAGTTAAGCAGTTTATGACCTGCCACTCTGCTTAGCACCCAGTATCAAACTGGCAAGGCTCAAACTTGCCCCCTGTTGGGCCCCATCATCGTTAATCCAACCTCTGACCAGAAGTTTCAACTTGTGATCTCTGGGCCAGGTGGTGACCCTGAGTGATAGAAAAAATAAGAAAGGGAAAGGAGAGAGAGAAAAGCCTTGCTGTGGCTGGATGGGGAAGATGAAGATCTCAGGGATTTCAGAGAAAGACCCACCCATTCCAGTCACACTGAATCAAAAGTTCAGGTGGCCTCTTGTCAGCTGTGAAGGGATATTTCTCAGCAGTCCCATTCACTCTTAAGTTTCCCCTTTTAGGGCAGAAAAAGCTCCCCACGTCCCACAATCCTGTTCATGACTAATCCTGTCACCCATAGCTGTCAGCAAAGAGTGCAAGGAAGATTATTTGAAAGAGAATAGCAGTTAATAGTAAACCCATTCTTAACCAAGAAGGACTTTACTGAGAGAGGCCTCTAACTCCCTAAATCTTAGAAGGGATAACTCCTCATCTGGGCCTCTAACCCAAGGTTGGTTGAGAATTCTTGCCTTTTATTAAGATGAGTCTCTAACCCACTCTGTTTCAGGAGAGACTCTAACTCCCGTAAATTGTACCTCTAACCCAATCCCATCCTTTACTTGGGTTCCCCAATTACCAAAGCTGGCCAATTAGTGCTAAAGTCTATTTCCTTTGGGTTGAGAAGTATTTTCAATATTGTCCCTTTTGTGGTTCATGAGAAAGATGTTATCAGACCCCACCACTTACCCAGAGTTAGCCTTTGGGTTGGGGGTTTCCACACTAGGTCCCATCTGGGTCACCAGAAAGATGTTACTGGAAAGGGGTCCCAATTCAGACCCCAAGAGAGGGTTCTTAGATCTTGCACAAGAAAGAATTCAGGGCAAGTTCATAAAGTAAAAGCAAGTTTATTAAGAAAGTAAAGGAATAAAATAATACTCCATAGACAGAGCAGCCTTGAGGGCTGCTGGTTGCCTGTTTTTATGGTTATTTCTTGATGATATGCTAAACAAGGGGTGGATTATTTATGCCTCCCCTTTTTAGGGCTAGGCGCAGTGGCTCATGCCTGTAATCCCAGCACTTTGGGAGGCCATGGTGGGTGGATCACTAAATCAGGAGATCGAGACCATCCTGGCTAACGCGGTGAAACGCTGTCTCTACTAAAAATACAAAAATTAGCCAGGTGTGGTGGCTGGTGCCTGTAGTCCCAGCTACTTGGGAGGCTGAGGCAGGAGAATGGTGTGAACCCAAGAGGCAGAGCTTGCAGTGAGCCAAGATTACACCACTGCACACCAGCCTGGGTGACAGAGCAAGACTCCATCTCAAAACAAAACAACAACAACAAAAAAAACACACATACATCCCAAAACCAAGTGGCTTACAACAATAATTCCTCTTTTATTTTTTTTGCAGGGGGTCTTGCTCTGTCTCCCAGGCTGGAGTACAGTGGCATGATCTCGGCTCATTGCAGCCTCTGCCTTGCTGGTTCAGGCAATTCTCCTGCCTCAGCCTCCTGAGTAGCTGGGATTACAGCATGTACCACCATGCCCGGGTAATTTAAGAATTTATTTTTCTTTTATTCTGAGATAGAGTTTCACTCTTGTTGCTCAGGCTGGAGTGCAATGGTGCCATCTCAGCTCCCCACAACCTCTGCCTCCTGGGTTCAAGTGATTCTCCTGCCTCAGCCTCCTGAGTAGCTGGGATTACAGGCATGCCCCACCATGCCCAGCTAATTTTGTATTTTTAGCAGAGACGGGGTTTTTCCATGTTGTCAGGCTGGTCTCAAACTTCTGATCTCAGGTGATCCACCTGCCGCAGCCTCCCAAAGTGCTATGATTACAGGTATGAGCCACCATGCCTGACCAAGAATTTATTTATCTTTCTGGCAGGCCTGTAGGTCAGCTAATAATTGTGCCTCAGACTGACACTCAGATGCCTAGGCTCCAGGGTTCAGGTTGTGCTCATACCTGTTTCTTGAGTCTTATTCTGGGGCCCAGGCTGAAGAAGCGGTGGGACATGGTGTTCTTATGAACAATGGCAGGACTAGGAGAGCTCTGTCAAACCAAGAGCCAAGTCAAACATATTCAAGGTCTCTCTCCTATCTATTCCATTAGTATTCCATTGGCCAGAGCAAGTCGCAGGGCCAGGCCCAAGAAGTATAATCTCCTCACAGTAGAAGGGAGAGGGGAGTGGATATTCACTGAACAATAAGCCAAACTACTTATCAACCTATCAATCATGCTCGTGTTATTAGGTTGGTGCACAAATCTTACATTGGTATTTTGGTTATACTTACATCAATGTTACCCATATGCAAGAAATTACATATATATTCTCTCTTCACTCCCTTTTCAATACATAAGGTAACATTCAATACAAATACCTAATGTAACAGGTCATCTTTAAAATAAATTGTTTCCTGCCAGCAGATGTGTGCTTAATAATAATAATAATAATAATTTATGAGAGATTTGGGGCTTTCCCACCTTCTTCTTTAGTTCAAGATTGCTGTCTCCTACATCACTGATAATTGTGCTTTCTGCTGACATAGTCTGATTCAACACTTCAAGTTTGTCACCACAGAGTTTTGATATTGAGCACTTGATTTGGAAATTCTCACAATTGAAATTGTTGGAAAGGATGAGATTTTTAAAAGGAAAGTGAAGGGGAATGTCCAAAAGGATAAATTTAAGGGGGGGAAAAAACTTCAGAGATATTGAGATGTCTGTGAATCTTCAGCACTCCTACATGTTTTACTTCTGTGCACCAGGATTATCTTTCTAGGAATGCCTGGTGCAAGCAGACAGCCCTGGAGAGCTAAAGACAGGGACTTCCCCTGAAGCAAATGTATTTGCATTCCTAGATAAATAAAGATCAAAACGGTAACTTCACCAAGAGATTTATAGACATCATTCCCCAGAAATGTTTGCTCACATTCCAGTGTAGAATGTTTCTCTCTGAAAGGGAGGATGGGCAGATTTGCCTGCAGCCCTATGCAAAATGTGAGCCTCCTAAACTCAGACTTCACCTCCTGTATTGCACCTGAAAGCATCCATAAGTACCATCTGGCCCTCCCTTTGTTGCCTTATGGGAATTGGGGCTCAGGGAACCCAAGCTCTGAAGTCACCTTGGCTGCTGCTTTTGCTGTGAGTACATGTCTTTGTCTCTGACTCAGAGGTCTCCTGTTTTCTGACACGATGTATATAAAAATTTGTGGGCCAGGCGTGGTGGTTCATGTCTGTAATTCCAATACTTTGGTAGGCCGAGGTGGGTGGATCACCTGAGGTCAAGAGTTCAAGACCAGCCTGGCCAACATGGTGAAACCTCATCTCTACTAAAAATACAAAAAATTAGCCGGGCATGGTGGCAGACGCCTGTAATCCCAGCTTCTCTGGAGGCTGAGGCAGGAGAATTGCTTGAACCCAGGAGGTGGAGGTTGCAGAGAGCTGAGATCACACCATTGCACTCCAGCCTGGGCGACAGAGCAAGACTGTCTCAAAAAAAAAAAAAATTGTGGCAGGGTAACTTGTTAGCTTGCAAGTAGCAGAAAATCTGAGACTTTTCAGCTCCTGACTTAACAAGAAGGAATTAAGAAGAGTCAGGAAAAAATATGAGTAAGCTGAGATATCTGTCCCATCCTAGAGTGACTGGGTGACTCTCTTAGTTTAAGAGGATTTATGGAACTGAAGGCAGAAATGTGAGAGGCCAGGTAGTTTGCTGTGTTTCCACTCGGTGACATAAGACATAAAACATATGTCCTCAATTAAAAAATAAAGCATGGTCCCTGCCCACATAATGCCCAAATAATACAAGGTGCAAACACTTATAAGAAAAAAAAAAAAGGCTTTTGAAACTTCCAGGGAGATAGTGACTCCAGTGCCAGGTTGGTGCTGGGGGAAGAAAACAATGAGAGGAAGCAGCTGGCACCAAAAATAAACCAGTACTCACTAAAGGGAATAATTTCCTTTTCATTGGAAAAATGGCCCATTCCAGGTCTGGGGCAGAGAAATGTCCAATAAAAATAAATCTGGACTTAAGGAGATCTTTTTTAAAAAATTATTTTATTTTATTATTATTATTATTTGAGATGGAGTCTCACTCTGTCACCCAGGCTGGAGTGTAGTGGCATGATCTCAGCTCACCGCAACCTCCGCCTCCTGGGTTCAAACGATTCTCCTGCCTCAGCCTCCCAAGTAACTTGGACTACAGGTACGTGCCACCAAGCTTGGCTAATTTTTATATTTTTAGTAGAGATGGGGTTTCACCATGTTGGCCAAGCTTGTCTCAAACTCCTGATCTCAGGTGAGCCACCCGCCTTGACCTCCCAAAGTGTTGGGATTACAGGCATGAGTCATCACACCTGGCCTATTTTTAAAGTTTTATTTATTTATTTATTTATTTATTTTTGAGACTGGGTTATGAGACTGGCTAATTTTTGTATTTTTGGTAGAGATGGGGTTTCACCATATTGCCCAGGCTGATCTTGAACTCCTGGCCTCAGATGATCCACCTGCCTTTGCCTCCCAAAGTGTTGGGATTAGAGACGTGAGCCACTGCAACGAGCCTAGGGAAATATTTTAACTAGAGAGAAAGACTATTGTAATAGTGTATTAGTCCGTTCTCATACTGCTATGAAGAACTGCCCGAGACTGGGTAATTTATAAAGAAAGGAGGTTTTCTTTAATTGACTCACACTTCTGCATGGCTGGGCAGGCCTCAGGAAACTTACAATCATGGCAGAAGGCACCTCTTCACAGGGTGGCAGGAAGGAGAATTGCTGAGCAAAGGGAGATCTCGTGAGAACTCACTCATTATCATGGGAACAGCACGGGGGAACCACCCCCATGATCCAGTTACCTCCACCTGGTCTCTCCCTTGACACATGGGGATTATGGGGATGACAATTCAAGATGAGATTTGGGTGGGGACACAAAGCCTAACCATATCAAATGGGGAGAGCATGCTGAACTCAGAAATGTATAAGCATCTCAAACTCAAACAGAAAAAAGGTTCTTTTTAGGGTAGAAGAGAGGAAGCAGATATAAAAGCCTCTTTTAAGGGGAAGCTAGATAAGTAAGAAGAAATGGCCAGTAGCTCTGATAGGAAAGTGGGCTCGATGTGATCAGCTGACTCCCAGGAGAAGCTGATAAAGGGGCATGCTCTACTTCTTTTTGCTTAGATCTGGAGGCAAGCAGAGTTCAGGGGCCCATAGGAAAAAGAAAAGGCTTTGGTTAAGACAAAGCAGAGGGTAGGAAATGGGCAATTGTGAATGCTTAGTTAGAAAATACAGGCTGGGCACAGCAGCTCACACCTGTAATCCCAGCACTTTGGGAGGCCGAGGTGGGTGGATCACGAGGTAAGGAGATCGAGACCATCCTGGCTAACATGGTGAAACCTTGTCTCTACTAAAAATACAAGAAATTAGCTGGGCATGGTGACATGTGCCTGTAATCCCAGCCACTCTGGAGGCTGAGGCAGGAGAATCGCTTGATTCTGGGAGGTGGAGGTTGCAGTGAGCCGAGATGGGGCCATTGCACTCCAGCCTGGGTGACAGAGCAAGACACCGTCTCAAAAAAAAAAAAAAAAAAAAGAAAAGAAAATATAAGGTATGCCTGGAACATCTTGTTGTGTCCCTAAAATTAGATTTTCTAGTTACAAATGATGACTCTACCACTTGCAGTTTGTTAAAATGAGCCCCCCAAAATTACATACACATAGACAGATGTTAAGGCAAATACTATGAAATTAACAATGATTGAGTCTAGGTGAAGAACGTGTAGCTAATTCATTGTATTATTATTTCATTTATTTATTTTTTTTAAATGAGGGTCTCGCTCCATCACCCAGGCTGGAGTGCAGTGGCACAATCATAGCTCGCTACAACCTTGAACTCCTGGGCTTAAGTCATCCTCTCACCTCAGCCCCGCAAAATTCTGGGATTACAAGAGTGCACCACTGCGCCTGGCTTCCATTGTACTATTTAAATTTTTCCTTGCATTTGAAAGTTTATAAAAATAAAATGTTGGAAAATACACACAGAAAAGACATATTTTACAAGAAATGTCAAGTGCTTAGGAATAAACCTAACAAAAGGCATATAAACCCTTTTTTGGATAAAATTATAAAATCTTATTGAGCTGCATTAAAGAAAACCTAAATAAGTTGAGAGACATACTCTATTTTTGGATAAGAAGGATCAATATCTCCAGCTGATTCTAAAAGTATTGTGGAATTGCTCACAGTCTTTCTTTTCAACTTGAACCTGGCAGAATGGCACTGGCAAAGAAAGGAGGGATGAAGAAGGGCCATTTTGCCATCCACAGATGGTGACCTAAGACTACTGCCATCAACATTGACAATTGCATCCATGCAGTGAGCTCCAAGAAGCATACCCCTCAAGCTGTCTAAGATATTCAGAAATTTGCCATAGGGTGATGGGGACTCCAAATGTGTGGATGGACAGCAAGCTCAAGGAAGCAGTCTAGGCCAAAGGAATAAGGAGTGTCCCATACTGTCCCCATATGCATTGTCCAGAAATGTAATGAGGATGAAGATTCACCAAACAAGCTCTCTACTTTGGTTACTCATGTACCTGTCACCACTTTAAAAAAATCTACAGTCAATGTGAATGAGAACAAACCACTGATTGTCAAAGTTATAAAACCACCTAAATAAACAATAAAAAGTGTTATACAAGAATAAAGGGCCAAGCACAGTCAAATACTCTGTTTGCAAAATTTAGTAGGTTGGGTGCCAGTGGCTCATGCCTGTAATCCCAGCACTTTGGGAGGCTGAGGTGTGTGGATCACGAGGTCAAGAGATCAAGACCATCCTAGCCAACACTGTGAAACACCGTCTCTACTAAAAATACAAAAACTAGCTGGGCAGGGTGGTGTGTGCCTGTAGTCCCAGCTACTCAGGAGGCTGAGGCAGGAGAATTGCTTGAACTTGGGAGGTGGAGGTTGCAGTGAGCCGAGATCGCGCCACTCTACTCCAGTCTGGATGACAGTGCAAGACTCTGTCTTAAAAAAAAAAAAAAAAATTGTATTAGCTATTGGAGTTTTTTGTTTTTTTTTTTTAAAGTAGGTCTATGAAACAGAAATGAAAACCAAGAATGAAGTCCCACGCATACACAGAAACATGACTGGGGTGTAACGCCACCACACATCAGAGGAGAAGGGATGGCTCTTGGGAAAATGGTTCTGCAACAACAGCAACAAAAATAGAGTTTGAGAGAATTAAAACCCTAAATGTAAAAGGCAAAATTATAACAACTTTTAGAAGCCAAAATAGGAAAATATTTTAAGACGCTAGAGGGGGAAAATATTTATTAAACAATGTGTGAAAAACACAGGACAAAGGAAAGGACTGAGAAATAGAACTGCAATAACTGAAGAGCATCTATTTATCAAAGGATACCATAAAGTAAATGAAAGACGATGCCAAAGAAAATGAAACGACAAACAAAAAGAAGATATCTGCATATCATATCACTGGAAGGATTATTATCCAGAATATATTTTATTTAACTTCAAGAAAAATGGAAAAATAAATACACAGAAAAATGGGCAAAAGGCAATTCATAGATAGGACTCACAAATGTATTTTTAAAAGTTCAGGTGGGGTGTGGTGGCTCACTACTGTAATCCCAGCACTTTGGGAGGCTAAGGTGGGTGGATCAGAAGGTCAGGAGTTCGATGTATTGTTGAGGAATACATATACACTATAAAGATTATAGTGTACACTCCAGATTGGTGGTGCAATCATAGTTCACAGCAGCCTCAAACTCCTGGGCTCAAACACTCCTCCTGCCTCTGCCTCCCAAGTAGTTAAGACTACAGCATGCACCATCATGCCTGGTCAATTTTTCACATCTGTGTAGAGAACGGATCTTGCTATATTGACCAGGTTGATCTTGAACTCCTAGTGTTATGCAGTCTTCCTACCTTGGCCTCCTAAAGTGCTAGGATTACAAGCATGAGCCTGGCCAGTTTCTTTCTTTCTTTCTTTCTTTTTTTTTGTTTAGACAGGGTCTCACTCTGTTGCCCAGGCTGGAGTGCAGTGGCATGATTATGGTGGGCGCCTATATTCCCAGCTGCTAGGGAGGCTGAGGCAGGAGAATGGTGTGAACCCAGGAGGCAGAGCTTGCAGTGAGCCGAGATCGCGCCACTGCACTCCAGCCTGGGCGACAGAGCAAGACTCCATCTCAAAAAAAAAAAAAAAAAAACAGATTTTGGAGGTTTGGCCGGGCGCGATGGCCCATGCCTGTAATACCAGCACTTTGGGAAGCCGAGGTGGACAGATCACGAGATCAGGAGTTCGAGACCAGCCTGGCCAACCTGGTGAAACCTTGTCTCTACAAAAAATACAAAAAAAATTAGCTGGGCGTGGTGGTGGACGCCTGTAATCACAGCTACTTGGGAGGCTGAGGCAGGAAAATCGTTTGAACCCGGGAGGCGGAGGTTGCAGTGAGCCGAGATCATGCCATTGCACTCCAGCCTGGACAACAGGGCGAGACTCCGTCTCAAAAAAAAAAAAAAAAAAAAAAAAAAAAAAAAAAAAAAAAAAAAAAATTGGAGGTGAGATGTTTAACATTTTAGAACACTTTGAGGGATGACAAAGCCCAAAGTTGCACCGTCCAGCAGAAACAGAATGTGAACTACATTTGTAATTTTGAATTTTCTAATAGCCACATTTTCTTAAAAAAAAAAAAAAAAAACTGAAAAATCTAGGCAGAATGGCTCATGCTTCTAATCCCAGAACTTCAGGAGGCTGTGGTGGGAAGATTACTTGAGTCCATGGCTTCAAAATGAGCGTAGGCAATATACTGGGACCCAGTCTCCACAAAAAAAAAAAAAAAAGTAAAGAAAATGACAGAAAAAAAAATAGCCAGGTGTGGTGACGTGCAGCTATAGTCCCAGCTACTTGGGAGGCTAAGGTGGGAGGATCACCTGAGCCCAGGAGGTCAATGCTGCAGTGAGCCATGATCGTGCCACTGCACTCCATCCTGGGTGACAGATTGAGACCTTGTCTCAAAAATAATAATAAAATACGATAAATAAGGAAAAAGAAACATAAAATTAGTTGGAAATAATTTTAATAATATATTTTCATATTATATATATGTGTATATATATGTATGTATACACACAAAATATGCTTTTAACATGTACTCTATTTTATTTATTTTTTGAGACAGGGTCTTGCTCTGTTACCCAGGCTGGAGTACAGTGGAACAATCACGGCCCACTGCAGCATTGACCTCCCGGGCTCAAGTGAGCCTCCCACCTCAGCCTCCTAAGTAGCTAGCTGGAACTACAGGTGCAGGCCACCATGCCTGGCTAATTTTTTTCTTTTCTTTTTGTGCAGACCAAGTCCCACTATGTTACACAGGTTGGTCTTGAACTCCTGGGCTCAAACAATCCTTCTGCATCAGTCTCCCAACATGCTGGGATTACAGACATGAACCACCCCACCTGGCCTATAATCAAGTTTTAAAATGGATATATCTCAGTGATTGACAGCACAGACTCTAGAGTCACATAAAACTGGGTTCAAATCCCTGGTTCATCATTTGCTATGCTCCATCAAGGGCCCACCAACTTAAATCATTTATCCCTTACAATGATATCATAAAGAATTATTATTATCCTAACTTCACAAATGAAAACACCGAAGCAAAGAGAACTTAAACAACCTGCCAAGGGTTCTAGAGCTAGTTAAGTGTAGAGCTGAGAAATCACGCAGTCAGCCTGGCTCCTGGGCGCACAACAATGACTACTATCTCTGCTCTTCCGTACAGAGGCTGGCCTGGTATCCCAATGGAGATGCCCAAGAAGCCACTGAGAATCTGTAGCTAGAAAACGTTGGTGTCCTCAGCCAGCAACCATTTTATGAGTCTCAACTCAGTGGGGAGTATATATGAAAAAATTATTTTTCCTCAAATCAGTGCTTTCAACTATATTCTACTAAATCCCCTTTTCCTATACTTTAACAACATCCTGGACAGATTTCATGATTTGCCATTTGGATTCCTCACTTTCAGTTGTGAAAACTGAGTTCAGTCCAGTGGAAGATCACAATCGCATACCTAATTCAAAATATCTGCTATGACCTGAATGTTGACGTCCCTCCAAAATTCATATGTTGAAATCCTAACTGCCAGGGTGATGGTGTTAGGAGGTGAGAGCTTTGGAAGGTGATTAGGTTATGATGGTGGGGCACTCATGGATGGGATTTGTGCCCTTATGAAAGAGGCCTCAGAGAGACCCTGGCCTTTTCTGCCATGTGAGGGTTCATGGACCAGGGAGTGGGCACTCACCAGACAGAATCTGCTGGCGCCTTGATCTTCAACTTTTCTGGAGAATTGTGAGGAACAAATTTCCGTTGTTTACAAGCTACTCTGTTTATGATATTTTGTTACAGCAGCCTGAATGGACTAAGACACTACCCTTCATTCCTTGCTTAGAGCTACAGCTTGAGGAACCAAAAGAGGTGGCGGTCAGGAGGCAGGGATAGAATCAGCTTCATTATTTCCTCTGCCACACTGAGGTGAAATCTGGCTTTCATATTCTTGCCTCCCATTCCACCCCACCCACACCCTGCCTAGCCTCTGACTCTTACTACTGGAGTTCCCTTACCTGACCAACTATGTCTTGGGGCCAGCTAAGGTCCAAGAAAACATGTGTATCCCTGCCATGCCAACCAGCAAGCAGCAGCAACCACTCCAAGGTTGCCCGCTGTCTTGTGCTGCCATCTGAAAGCCAAGGTTCAGTTGAGGCAAGAAATGCCTGTCAGGCCGGGTGTGGTAGCTCACGCCTGTAATCCCAGCACTTTGGGAGGCTAGGGGGTTGGGGGGCAGATCACTTGAGCTCAGGAGTTAAAGACCAGCCTGGCCAACATGCTGAAACCCCATCTCTACTAAAAATATAAAAAATTACCTGGGCGTGGTGGCGGGCACTTGTAATCCCAGCTACTCGGGAGGCTGAGGCAGAGTCAGAACAATCGCTTGAACGCGGGAGGCGGAGGCTGCAGGTTGCTGTGAGCCGAGATCGTGCCACTGCACCTGCACTCCAGCCTGGGCGAAAGAGCAAGACTCCGTCAAAAAAACAAAGAAAGAAAGAAAGAGAGAGAGAGAGAAAAGAAAGAAATGCGGCCGGGCGCGGTGGCTCAAGCCTGTAATCCCAGCACTTTGGGAGGCCGAGGCGGGCAGATCACGAGGTCAGGAGACTGAGACCATCCTGGCTAACACAGTGAAACCCCATCTTTACTAAAAATACAAAAAATTAGCCGGGTGTGGTGGCGGGCACCTGTAGTCCCAGCTACTCGGGAGGCTGAGGCAGGAGAATGGGGTGAAGCCGGGAGGCGGAGCTTGCAGTGAGCCGAGATCGCACCACTGCACTCCAGCCAGCATGATAGAGCCATACTCCATCTCAAAAAAAAAAAAAAAAAAAAAAATGCCTGTCCACTTGTTGCAGGCACCCCCAGTCTCTCTCAGCATTTCTACTGGAGCCTTCTCCCTCACTTGTTGTTGTTGGTTTTTTTTTTTTCTTTGAGACTTGTGTAGCCCAGGCTGGATGGACTGCAGTGGTGAGATCTCGACTCACTGCACGCTCTGTCTCCCAGGTTCAAGCAATTCTCCTGCCTCAGCCTCCCAAGCAGCTGGGATTACAGGCATGTACCACTACGCCCAGCTAATTTTTATTTTATTTATTTATTTTTATTTTTAATTTTATTTTTTCTATTTTTAGTAGAGACAGGATTTCATCACTTAGCCAGATTTCATGATTTGATTCTGGTCTTGAACTCCTGGCCTGAAATGATCCACCCACCTCAGCCTCTCAAAGTGCTGGTATTATAGGCATGAGCCATCACATCTGGCCACCCTCACTTAGTTTTATGAAGGAAAGAAATACCACATGGCCAAGGGCAACTCTCATTTCCTCTGTCTACTCCACCTCTCCCCAGCCTCTTTTCTATAGATGGGAGTTGAGGACAGGGTGAAAGCTGACATGAATAAGGCTCATTCTGCTGTTTGTTAGTAAACCCAGGGGTAGAATCTAGCTCCAGTGATAGGTGGCTCTCTTTAAAACATCTCTTTCTTGGTTCTTCTTTGCCTCAGCTTTTGACATTAGTCCTTGATTTTGATTCAACAGAAGCAGCCACTTTCAGCATCTTGTTATAGAGGCACAGGTGGTAATTGAAGCCATGAGAGTTGACCAAAATATAAAGAACTGCCGACGGCTGAGAAGGAGTGCTATCTTTGTCCTTTATTAAGAGTCAGCTATTGGCCGGGCATGGTGGCTCACGCCTGTAATCCCAGCAATTTGGGAGACCAAGGTGGGTGAATCACTAGGTCAAGAGATCCTGAACAACATTGTGAAATCCCGTCTCTACTAAAAGTACAAAAAATTAGCTGGGCATGGTGGCATGTGCCTGTAGTCCCAGCTATTCAGGAGGCTGAGGCAGGAGAATCACTTGAACCCGGGAGGTGGAGGTTGCAGTGAGCCGAGATTGCGCCACTGCACCCCAGCCGGGTAACAGGGAGACCCAAAAAAAAAAAAAAAAAAAAAAAAAAAAAAATAGAGTCAGTTTGGCCAACAAGGTGAAACCCTGTCTCGACTAAAAATACAAAAATTAGCTGGATGTGGTGGTGCATGCTTGTAATCCCAGCTACTCAGGAGGCTGAGGCATGAGAATCGCTTGAACCTGAGAAGCAGAGGTTGCAGTGAGCTGAGATGGAGCCTGTACTCCAGCCTGGGCAACAGAGCAAGACTCTATCTCAAAAAAAAAAAAAAAAGAAGAAGATTAAAAAATGTAATTATGCACTGGTGAAATAGCCATTGTAGAATCATGTCTTGAAATGTCCTATGTTGACTAAATGTATCCAGAATTGCCATGTGAAATGTATGAAGGACAAGATGTTCTGTGTTTGGTAAATGTGTATGAGGAAGAAAGAAACAATTAAAAGTTCTCTGTCATACAATCTACGCACTACCAGGAAGTTATTCCAGAAAAAATAACATTCTCTAAAAGAAACCATGCAATCTGACATCTGTCTTCCACCTCTCAGGGAAGAGAAACTTCAAAGGCAGGAGGCAGGGCCAATGCATGGATGTATTCTATTGTCCCAAGAAGACCTGACTGAGGCTTGACCCTAGTTTCTGATGGCTTTCCGTGTTGAGTGTAGCCTAAGAAACAGAAACTGTGGATCTACTGGAACCTTTCTGAGTAGGGTTTATTTCATCACATGCACTATTTCCTGCTTTAAAGCGTTTCCCAAAATGGCATAGTACCTCCTCCGCAATGGTGGTCAAATTGCGATATGTACCCTTGGGGGAACTTGAAGAATTTCTATGATGGACATGGGCAAAAATAGCTTGAAGGGACCAATTTCTGAGTCTCAGCTTCCATCTGCACTCTGTAAAACTGACCTCCCATGGAATGTGTCTATGGTCTGCTAGTATTCCAACAGTCACACTTCTCCCAGCGTACAAAATAAGGCAGACTTCTCACCCATGTGTGGGGTGCAGGGGTGAGGGGCTATACCAACTCTCTGAAACACAAAATAAAGGTACTATTCAGCCTTATTTCATCCAGATACCCAGATTCATGCCTTGACTAATTAGCTATCTATCTATTGCTGCATACTGCATAGAAAATTATCCCAGAACAGCTGGGTACGGTGGCTCACGCCTGTAATCCCAGCACTTTGGGAGGCTGAGGCGGGTGGATCACGAGGCCAGGAGATCGAGACCATCCTGGCTAACATGGGTGAAACCCCATCTTTACTAAAAATACAAAATTAGCTGGGCGTGGTGGCACGTGACTGTGGTCCCAGCTACTCGGGAGGCTGAGGCAGGAGAATGGCGTGAACCCGGGAGGTGGAACTTGCAGTGAGCCAAGACTGCGCCACTGCACTCCGGCCTGGGCAACAGAGGAAGACTTCATCTCAAAAAATAAAAAAAAAATTAGCTGGGCATGGTGGTACGTGCCTGTAATCCCAGCTACTTGGGAGGCTGAGGCAGAAGAATCGTTTGAACCCAGGAGGCGGATATTGCAGTGAGCCGAGATCGCATCACTAAACTCCGGCCTGGCAACAGAGAGAGACTCTGTTTCAAATAAATAAATAAATAAAAATTAAAAAATAAAAAAATTAGCCAATAACATAGTAGCTTAAAACAACAATAAAGGCAAATTCCCCAGGGTCATTATGGTGGGATATACTTCATAACCAGATTGAACTATCAAGTGCAAGAAATCTTGGCTTCAGGAGAGGCTAACTTACTTCTGTGTAGTGTAGGGGGAAAAGAGAAAACACACACGCACGCGTGCGCGGTAAAGCAGAAGTTTCCAGCTGGGTTTTCTGTCCCTTTGGCCACATAGTCAAGTCAGGCGATCTAACTTGTTAAAACCATTGGTAAAGAAATTGACCCTGGGGTTTCCCAGATTCTGATTTTATTTTTATTTATTTTATTTATTTATTTTTTTGGACGGAGTCTCACTCTATCACCCAGGCTGGAGTGCAGTGGTGCCATCTCGGCTCACTGCAACCTTCGCCTCCCAGATTCAAGCGATTCTCCTGCCTCAGCCTCCTGAGTAGCTAGGACTACAAGCGTGAGCCACTACGCCTGGCTAGTTTTTGTATTTTTAGTGGAGACAGGGTTTCACCATGTTGGCCAGGCTGGTCTCAAACTCCTGACCTGGACAGAGGCCTAGCAGGTGATCCACCTGCCTCGGCCTCCCAAAGTGCTGGGATCACAGGTGTGAATGACTGTACTTGGCCCAGATTCAGACTTTAAACAGTACATGAGAAATCTCACTGCCCTTCTATCGGCTAAGGGTAAAAAAACAAACATCCATAATTCCCCACAGGCAAAAATAGAGTTTTTCCAGTACAGATATAAGTCAGCCTATTATCCACACATTCTCAACAAATGGCTTTTAAGAGGCTTTGGTGCCAAATTCAACAAATGGAAGGGTTTTATACCGATTAGGAAGATCACTAGATGAGTCATGCTTACTTGAAGATCACTCGTTCATGACACATATTAAGTATTCTTAGTGCTTGCATACTTGATGAAGCCTTATTGGTATTCCATATGTACTTATTGAGAAATAGGAAAGAAGAAGGAAGAAGAAAAAATACAATCCTTGTGGGTTCTATTTTCCTTTCTGCCTCTGTGCTTTCCCTATACTAAGCATTTTTGCTTCCTCATCTATATTGTAATTCTACTCTCAGCTGTTTACACTTCCCTTTCCTAAAAGCACCAGTGTGACTTTGATATCTGGCCCTAATTTAGCCTTTTGATGTCCATAGTTTCTGTTTTCTCCATCTGACACATGTTCATTTCCTTATTCTTGGATACCTAGGTTCTGGTCTCTTATTGGGTTATCTTTCAAGTCATCCCAAGATAGAAGATAGACTTCCTGCTGAGAGAGAAGGCAGTTAGAGGCTGGTTAGGCAGATAGAGAGGGAGGGTCTCCGGAGAAGGGCAGTGTCCACAGGAACACTAGCAGTACCATACCTACACCACCCTCTGCAGCCAATGGGAAGAAATGTGGTTAAGAACTTCCCCTTATGCCAGGATGTTGCTCAGAAGGGACTGTCCTAACTTAGGCACAGGAGCAATAAATCAACCTAAGTGTCCTTGGCCCAGCTCATCATAGTGTCATTAATGTGACATTTTTGTGGTTTTAGCCCCCTGGTGGGTTTCACTTAGGCACTCATGAGTAACAACCAAGATAGTGTCACTCTGGCCAATCTCAGGCATGGGCAGATGCAACACCCTTAGGAGGGAACTTTACCCCTCCCATTTTGGGCAGAACCCACAGAAGACTTCCTTCCTTCTTGCCACATAAAAGACCCAGAACTCAGCCCCATTTCTGAAACTTGCTTTCAGGGCACCTCTCTTTGCTGAGAGCTTTCCTTTTGCTTAATAAATACTACTCTACTTACTCTATGGTGTCTGTGTGCCTTATTCTTCCTGGTCCTGGGATAAGAACTCGGATGTAGCTGAACTAAGGAGTGATTTAGACTGCAACACTGCTCCAAAAGATAGACTTCCTTCTCCAGAACATAGAAATGGGCGTGATATCTTCTCCCAAATTCAAAATAAATGACAATGGTCGAGCACGGTAAATTATGCCTATAATCCCAGCACTTTGGGAGGCTGAGGCCAGCAGATCACTTGAGGCCAGGAATTCGAGACAAGCCTGGCCAACATGGTGAAACCCCAACTCTACTAAAAATATAATAAGTAGCTGGATGCGGTGGCTCATGCCTATAATCCCAGCACTTTGGGAAGCTGAGATGGGTGGATCACGTGATGTCAGGAGTTTGAGACCAGCTTGGCCAACGTGGTGAAACCCTATCTCTATTAAAAATACAAAAAGAATTAGCCAAGCATGGTGGCACATGCCTGTAATCCCAGCTACTTGGGAAGCTGAGGCATAAGATTTGTTTGAACCTAGGAGGCGAGATCATGCCACTGCACTCCAGCCTTAGCAACAGAACGAGACTCTGTCACCCAAGAATAAATTAATAAACAAATGAATAATAAAAAGTAAAATAAAATTAAACAACTCATTGTGCATAAGGCCTACTTACCACTCTTTTTTCTAAGCAAATAGGTTAAAACAGCTGTGTAACCTTTCATATTTATGTGATACCTTTCACGATTGATGCCATTCACTTCTTTTTTTTTTTTTTTTTTTTTTTTTTGAGACAGAGTCTCACTCTGTTGCCCAGGTTAGAGTGCAGCAGCACGATATTGGCTAACTGCAACCTCTGCCTCCCAGGATTAAGTGATTCTCGTACCTCAGCCTCCCAAGTAACTGGGATTACAGGCGTGTGCCACCATACCCAGCTAATGTTTTTTTTTTTTTTTTTTTTTTTTTTAGTAGAGATGGGTTTCCTCATGTTGGCCAGGCTGGTCTCAGACTGTTGGCTTTAAGTGATCAGCCTGCCTTGGCCTCCCAAAGTGCTGGGATTATAGGCATGAGCCACCATGCCTGGCAACTTCTTCTTTTTTTCTTTTATTTCAATAGCTTTGAGGGAACAGGTGGTTTTTGGTTACATGGATAAGTTCTTTAATGGCGATTTCTGAGATATTGGTGCAACTATCACCTGAGCATTGCACACAGTGCCCAATGTGTAGTCTTTTATCCCTCACTCCCCTCCCATCCTTTCCTCTGAGTCCCCAAACTCCAAAGTCCATTTTATCATTCTTGTACTTTTGCATCTTCATCGCTTAGCTCCCATTTATAAGTGAGGACATACAATATATGGTTTTCCATTCCTAAGTTACTTCACTTAAGGCCTCACCCTCCATCCAAGTTGTGGCAAATGCCATCATTTTGTTCCTTTTTATGGTGTAGTAATCCATGATGTATATAGACCACATTTTCTTTATCCAGTCGTTGGTTGATGGGCACTTAGGTTGGTTCCATATCTTTGCAATTGTGAATTGTGCTGCTATAACCATGCACATGCAGGTGTCTTTTTCATATAATGACTTCTTTTCCTTTGGGTAGATACCCAGTAGTAGGATTGCTAGATGGAATGGTAGTTCTATTTTCAGTTCTTTAAGGAATCTCCATACTGTTTTCCATAGTGGCTGTACTACTTTACACTCCCAACAGCAGTGTAGAAGTGTTCCCTTTTCACCACCTCCATGCCGACATCTATTAGTTTTTGATTTTTCAATTATGAGCATTCTTACAGGAGTAAGCTGGTATCTCATTGTGGTTTTAATTTGCATTTCCGTGATAATTAGTGATGTTGAGCATTTTTTCATATGTTTGTTGGCCATTTGTATATTTCTTTTGAGAATTGTCTATTCATGTCTTTTTCTCTCTTTTGGATGGGGTTGTTTTTTTCTTGCTGATTTGTTTGAGTTACTTGTAGATTCCCAAAACTAGTCCTTTGTTGGATGCATAGTTTGCGAATATTTTCTCCCACTCTGTGGGTTGTCTGTTTACTCTGTTAATTCCTTCTTTTGCTGTGCAGAGCTTTTTGAGCTTTTTTGTTTAATTAGGTCCCATCTATTTATTTTTGTTTTTGTTGCATTTGCTTTTGGGTTCTTGGTCATGAACTCTTTTGCCTAAGCCAATGTCTAGAAGAGTTTTCCTGATGGTATCTTCTAGCATTCTTTTTTTTTTTTTTCTTAGACAGAGTCTAACTCTGTCACCCAGGCTGGAGTGGAGTGGTGTGATCTTGGCTCACTACAACCTCTGCCCCCTGAGTTCAAGCGATTCTCCTGCCTCAGCCTCCCGAGTAGCTGACATTACAAGCGCCTGCCACTGGGCCTGGCTAATTTTTGTATTTTTAGTAGAGACGGGATTGCACCATCTTGACCAGGCTGGTCTTGAACTCTTGACCTCGTGATTCACCCACCTCAGCCTCCCAAAGTGCTGGGATTACAGTCATGAGCCACTGTGCCTGGCCTCTTCTAGCATTTTTGTGCTTTCAGGTCTTAGATTTAAGTCTTTTTTTTTTTTTTTTTTTTTTTTTGGACAGAGGCTCGCTCTGTCCCCAGGCTGGAGTGCAGTGGCACAATCTCGGTTCACTGCAACCTCTGCTCCTGGGTTCAACTGATTCTCCTGCCTCAGCCTCCCAAGTAGCTGGGACTACAGGCATGCGCCACTGCGCTCAGCTAATTTTTGTATTTTTAGTAGAGATGGGATTTCACCATGTTGGCCAAGATGGTCTCAATCTCCTGACCTTGTGATCTGCCCGCCTCAGCCTCCCAAAGTGCTGGGAGTACAGGCATGAGCCACCGCGCCTGTCAGGTTTAAGTCTTTAATCCATCTTGAGTTGATTTTTGTGTGAGGAGAGAGATAAGGATCCAGTTTCATTCTTCTACATGTGGCTTGCCAATTATATCAGCACCATTGATTGAATAGCGTGTTCTTTCCCCACTTTATGTTTTTGTTTGCTTTGTCAAAGATCAATTGGCTGTAAGTATTTGGCTTTATTTCTGGGTTCTCTATTCTGTTCCATTGATCCTATGTTCCTATCTTCATACCAGTACCATGCTGTTTTGGTAACCACAGTCTTGGAGCATAGCTTGAAGTTGGGTAATGTGATGCCTCCAGATTTATTCTTTTTGTGTAGTATTGCTTTGGCTATGTAGGCTCTTTTTTGGTTCCATATGAATTTTAGGATCTTTTTTTTCTAGTTCTGTGAAGAATGATGGCGATATTTTGATGAGAATTGCATTGAGTCTGTAGATTGCTTTTGGCAGTATGTTCATTTTTGCAATATTGATTGTACTGATCCATGAGCATGGAATGTGTTTCTATTTGTTTCTGTCATCTATGATTTCTTTTTTGCTTGTTTGTTTGTCTTTGAGACAGAGTCTCGCTCTGTCTCCCTGGCTGGACTGCAGTGGCACAATCGGCTCACTGCAACCTCCACCTCCTGGATTCAAGCAATTCTCCTACCTCAGCCTCCGGAGTAGCTGGGATTATTGGCATGTGCTACCATGCCCAGCTACTTTTTGTATTTTTAACAGAGATGGGGTTTTGCGATGCTGGCCAGGCTTGACTTAAACTCCTGACTTCAGGTGATTCATCTGCCTCGGCCTCTCAAAGTGCTAGGATTACAGGCATGAGCCACCACACGCAGCCTATGATTTCTTTCAGCAGTGTCATGTAGTTTTCCTTGCAGAGGTCTTTCATCTCCTTGGTTAAGTATATTCCTAAGTATTTTATTTTATGTATATATTTTTTGCAGCTGTTGTAAAAAGGATTGAGTTCTTGATTTGATTCTCAGTTTGGTCGCTGTTGGTGTATAGCAGTAGTATTGATTTGTGTACATTGATTTTGTAGCCTGAAACTTTACTGAATTTATTTATCAGGTCTAGGAGCTTTTTGGATGAGCCTTTAAGGTTTTCTAGGTGTACAATCATATAATTGGTGGATAGTAACAGTTTGACTCCCTCTTTTCCAGTTTGGATGTCCTTTCTTTCTTTCTCTTGTCTGATTGCTCTGGCTAGGACTTCCTCCATTAACTTCTTTACAATTATCTTTGCAATCTGAGTTTACTCCTTATTAAATTTGTTCTCAATTCTTTAGGAAGATTGAATTTTAGTGCATAAATCCTGCTGACAAATGAGGTTCTAGAATGATGAGAATTCTCTTTAAGAGACCATTTGTGCGATAAATCTACATAGCAAGTAGGTCTAGTTGCTCAGTCCTCACATCTCCAGGGGAGCCTGGAATCATGACTGACCCTTGGCAAACCCTCGGAAATGTTGTTAGGATGTTCTTTATGTCATTTTTTTTTTTTTGAGACGGAGACTTGCTCTGTTGCCCGGGCTGGCCTGCAGTGGCCGGATCTCAGCTCACTGCAAGCTCCGCCTCCCGGGTTTATGCCATTCTCCTGCCTCAGCCTCCAGAGTAGCTGGGACTACAGGCGCCCGCCACCTCGCCCCGCTAGTTTTTTGTATTTTTTAGTAGAAACGGGGTTTCACCGTGTTAGCCAGGAAGGTCTCGATCTCCTGACCTCGTGATCCGCCCGTCTTGGCCTCCCAAAGTGCTGGGATTACAGGCTTGAGCCACCGTGCCCGGCCAGGATGTTCTTTATGTCATTAATTGATGATTTTGTTGTGTACACTTGGAGCAATGTACCATGCCATACCGGCTTGCTAATTTGCTCTGCGCAAACATTGAGATTGATGATGTATCCCTGATGTCACTGTTGTGATCGTGAGTTTTGGTTGCTATGGCTAAACGCATAACAGGATATGTCTTTGTGATCGGTCCCTGATAAAAGCCTTAGACTCTGAAACCTGAATGGGCTTCCCTGAGCAGAGACATTTCACATATGTTCACTTCGAGAGAGAAAATACGGTGTGACTTCAGATGAAAAAAGACTTGAAATATGTGTTGGATCTCTCTAAATACTGCTACAGTCTCATCAATGTATCATAATGTAGTAGTCTCTTGTTGTGTGGTATCACTGGGAGTTCTTTGTCTTATGACCAAGAAAATTAAGGAGTGTGGATGCAATGGATGAGGTTGGAGTGAAAGTTTAGTAAATGAAAGAAGAAAGCTCTCTGTAGTGGAGAGGGGAGCCCAAGTGGGTTGCCGTTTTTACAGTTTAATTTAAAAGTTGTTTTTTGTTTGTTTGTTTGTTTGTTTGTTTGTTTTTTGAGACGAAGTCTTGCTCTTGTCCCCCAGGCTGGAGTACAATGGTGTGATCTTGGCTCACTGCAACCTCCACTTCCCTTGGCCTTCTGCCTTGGCAGAACCTCCTTCTGCCTTGGCCTCCCAAGTAGCTGGGATTACAGGCACCTGCCACCACACCTGGCTAATTTTTGTATTTTTAGTAGAGATGGGGTTTCACTTTGTTGGCCAGGCTGGCCTCAAACTCCTGACCTCAGGTGATCCACCCGCCTTGGCCCCTCCCAAAGTGCTGGGATTATAGGCGTGAGCCACCGTGCCTGGCCAGAAATTTTTGTGTGTTTGTTTGTTTTTGTTTGCTTGTTTGTTTGTTTTGGAGATGGAGTCTCGCTCTGTCACCCAGGCTGGAGTGCAGTGGCGCAATCTTGGCTCACTGCAACCTCCACCTCCCAGGTTCAAGCAATTCTTCTGCCTCAGCCTCCTGAGTAGCTGAGACTACAGGTGCCTGCCACCATGCCCAGCTAAGTTTTTCATTTTTAGTAGAGACAGGGTTTCACCTTGTTGGTCAGGCTGGTCTCGAACTCCTGACCTCAGGTGATCCACCTGCCTCAGCCTCCCAAAGTGCTGGGATTACAGGCGTGAGGTACCATGCCCAATCTGATTTTAAAAGTTTTTATAAGAAACTCCTCTCATCTATTTAGTTATTGAGTAACTTATCTGTAAAGTTGCCTGCATAACTCGCCGCTATCTACAGTGTGAGCCACTGTGCCTGGCCCAGGATGACTCTTGTTAGGGACTAATGCAACCAATGACTTTAAGTTGAAGCCAGTGCTCACTGAGCATTCTTAAAATCCTAGGGTTCTTAAGAATTATGCTAAATCGGGCCAGGCGCAGTGGTTCATGCCTATAATCTCAGTACTTTGGGAGGCTGTGGTGGGCAGATCACTTGAGGTCAGGAGTTTGAGACCAGCCTGGCCAATATGGTGAGACCCTGTCACTACTAAAAATATAAAAAGTAGCCGGGTATGGTGGCATGCACCCGTAATCCCAGCTAATAGGGAGGCTGAAGCATGGGAATTGCTTGAACTCAGGAGGCAGAGGATGCAGTGAGCTGAGACTGTGGCAGTGCACTCCAGCCTTGGCAATAGAGCAAGACTACATCTCAGAAAAAAAAAAAAAGAATTATTCTAAATCTACTCTATTGCTCTATAATTGTAACGCTAAAGTCTGGATGACAGCACATCTGTTTACGGCATGATTTACTGAATTATTATTATTATTATTATTATTATTATTATTATTTTTGGAGGCAGGGTCTCCCTCTGTCATCTAGGCTGGAGTGCAGTGGTATGATCTTGGCTCACTGCAACCTCTACCTCCTGGGCTCAAGTGATCCTCCCACCTCAGCCACCTGAGTAACTGGGACTACAGGTGCATACCAACATGCCTGGCTAATTTTTTTATATTTTTGCTAGAGTCAGCGTTTTGCCATGTTGCCCAGGCTGATCTTGAACTCCTGAGCTCAAGCAATCCACCTGCCTCAGCCTCTCAAGTGCTGGGATTACAGGCATGAACCACCACACCTGGCCAATTGACTGAATATTTTAATCCCACTGTTGAGACCTACTGCTCCAAAAAAAAAAGCTTTCTTTCAAAATATTACTGCTCATGGACAATGTTCCTGGTTACCCAAGAGCTCTGATGGAGAGGTACAAGAAGGTTAATTTTGTTTTCATGCCTCCTAGCATATCCACTTGGCAGCCCATGAATTAAGGGGGAAATTCTGACTTTCAAGCCTTCTTATTTAAGAGATACATTTTGTAAGACGATAGCTGTTATAGATAGTGATTCCTCTGATGAATCCGGGAAAAATGGATTGAAAACCTTTTGGAAAGCATTCACCTAAAATGGTACTGTTGAGAACATCTTTGATTCATGTAAGTAGGTCAAAATATCAACATGAACTGGAGTTTGGAAGAAATTTGATTTTAATCCTCATGGATGACTTTGAAGAGTTCAAGAGATCAGTAGAGGAAGTAACTGAAGATGTATGGAAATAGCAAGAGAACTGGAATTATAAGTGGAGTCTAACGATGTGACTGAATTGCTTCAATCACATGATAAAAAATCTTTAATGCATGAAGAGTTGCTTTTTATGAATGAGCAAAGAAATGGTTTCTTGAGAGGGAATCAATTCCTGGTGAAGATGCTGTGGATATTGTTGAAATGATAATGAAGGATTTAGAATATTCCATACATTTAGTTGATAAAGCACCTTTAAAAGGATTTATTACAATTTTGAAAGAAGTTCTACTATGATTAAAATGCTATCAAACAGCATCATATCCTAGATAAATCTTTTGTGAAAGGAAGAGTCCACCCACCCCATTATACTGAATGGGGAAAAGTTAAAAGCAGTCTCCCTGAGAACTGGAACAAGACAAGGATATCCACTTTTATTACTTCTATTCAACATAGTACTGGAATTCCTAGCCAGAGCAACCAGACAAGAAAAAGAAACAAAGGGCATCCAAATCAGTAAAGTGGAAGTCAAACTGTCCCTGTTCAGTAAAGTTTCAGAATACAAAATCACCATACACAAATCCATAGCACTGCTACACACCAACAGCAACCAAGCTGAGAATCAAATCAAGAACTCAATCCCTTTTGCAACGTTGCTGGAAAAAAACAAAACAAAATAACAACAACCAAAAAAACCCAACACAAAATACTTAGGAATATACTTACCAAAGCAGGTGAAAGCTCTCTGTAAGGAAAACTACAAAGCATGCTGAAAGAAATAATAGATGACACAAACAAATGGAAACATATCCCATGCTCATGGATCAGTAGAATCAATATTGTGAAAATGAACATACTGCCAAAAGCGATCTACAGATTCAATGCAATTCCCATCAAAATACCATAATCATTCTTCACAAAACTAGAAAAAAAATTCTAAAATTCATATGGAACCAAAAAACAGCCCGCATAGCCAAAGCAATACTACACAGAAAGAATAAATCTAGAGGCATCAGATTACCCAACTTCAAGCTATACTCCAAGCCTGTGGTTACCAAAACAGCACGGTACTGCTATGAAGATAGGAACATAGGACCAATGGAACAGAATAGAGAACCCAGAAATAAAGCCAAATACTTACAGCTAATTCATCTTTGACAAAAAAACAAAACCGTACAGTGGGGAATGGATATCTTATTCAACAAATGGTGCTGGGATAATTGGCAAGCCACATGTAGAAGAATGAAACTGGATTCTCATCTCTCATCTTACACAAAAATGAACTCAAGATGGATCACAGACTTAACTCTAAGACCTGAAACCATAAAAATGCCCTAGAAGATAACATCGGAAAAACTCTTGCAGACATTGGTTTAGGCAAAGAGTTCATGACCAAGAACCCAAAAGCAAATGCAACAAAAACAAAAATAAATAGATGGGACCTAATTAAACAAAAAAGCTCTGCACAGCAAAAGAAAGAATTAACAGAGTAAACAGACAACCCACAGAGTGGGAGAAAATATTCTCAAACTATGCATCCAACAAAGGACTAGTTTTGGGAATCTACAAGTAACTCAAACAAATCAGCAAGAAAAAAACAACCCCATCCAAAAGAGGGAAAAAGACATGAATAGACAATTCTCAAAAGAAATATACAAATGGCCAACAAACATGAAAAAATGCTCAACATCACTAATTATCAGGGAAATACAAATTAAAACCACAATCAGATACCAACTTAATTAAGACACCAACTTAATTAAGAATGCCCTTAATTAAAAAATCAAAAACTAATAGATGCTGGCATGGAGGTGGTGAAAAGGGAACACTTCTACACTGCTGGTGGGAGTGTAAACTAGTACAACCACTATGGAAAACAGTATGGAGATTCCTTAAAGAATTAACAGCAGAACTACCATTCCATCTAGCAATCCCACTACTGGGTATCTACCCAAAGGAAAAGAAGTCATTATATGAAAAAGACACCTGCATGTGCATAGTTATAGCAGCACAATTCACAATTGCAAAGATATGGAACCAACCTAAGTGCCCATCAACCAACGACTGGATAAAGAAAATGTGGTCTATATACATCATGGATTACTACTCAACCATAAAAAGGAACGAAATAATGGCATTTGCCACAACTTGGATGGAGCTGGAGGCCATTATTCTAAGTGAAGTAACTTAGGAATGGAAAACCAAATATTGTATGTTCTTATTTATAAATGAGAGCTAAGCTATGAGGATGCGAAAGCATAAGAATGATACAATAGACTTTGGAGACCTCAGGGGAAAAGATGGGAGGGGAGTGAGGGATAAAAGACTATACATTGGGCACTGTGTACAATGCTCAGGTGACAGTTGCACCAAAATCTCAGAAATCACCATTAAAGAAAGTATCCATGTAAGCAAAACCACCTGTTCCCCAAGAACTATTGAAATAAAATAAAATATTTTAAAAATGAGTCCATCAATGCAGCAAACTTTATTGTTGTCTTATTTGAAGAAGTTGCCACACCCACTCCAGCCTTCAGCAACCACCACTCAGATCGGTCAGAAGCCATCCATGTTGAAGCAAGACTCTCCACCAGCTTTTTGCTAGTGACATAAGATGACAACTCACTTAAGGCTCAGATGATTGTTAGTATTTTTTCAGCAATAAAGTATTTTAGAATTAGCGTATTTATGTTGTATGTTTATGACATAATGTTATTGCACACCTAGTAGGTTACAGTATAGTATAAGCATAACTTTTACATGCATTGGGAAACCAAAACATTTGTGTGACTTGCTTTATTACAATATTCACTTTATTGTGGTAGTCTGGAACAAAACCTGATATAACAAAACCTGATATTTCTGATATACAGGCTTGCCTCTGAAGTATATCTGTATCTCAGTGAAGATGTTATGATTTATTTATTTATTTGAGACAGAGTCTCACTCTGTCACCCAGGCTGGAATGCAGTGGCACGATCTGCACTTACTGCAATCTCCACCTCCTGGGTTCAAGAGATTCTCCTGCCTCAGCCTCCCAAGTAGCTGGGACTACAGGCATGCGCCACCACGCCAGGCTATTTTGGTTTTTTTTTGTATTTTTTTTTTTTTTGTTTTTTGTTTTTTTTTTTTTTGAGACGGAGTCTCGCTCTGTCGCCCAGGCTGGAGTGCAGTGGCCAGATCTCAGCTCACTGCAAGCTCCGCCTCCCGGGTTTACGCCATTCTCCTGCCTCAGCCTCCCGAGTAGCTGGGACTACAGGCGCCCGCCACCTCGCCCGGCTAGTTTTTTGTATTTTTTTAGTAGAGACGGGGTTTCACAGGGTTAGCCAGGATGGTCTCGATCTCCTGACCTCGTGATCCGCCCGTCTCGGCCTCCCAAAGTGCTGGGATTACAGGCTTGAGCCACCGCGCCCGGCCTTTTTTTTGTGTTTTTAGTTGGGGTTTCACCATGTTGGTCAGGCTGGTCTCGAACTTCTGACCTCAAATGATCCGCCCACCTCAGCCTCCCAAAGTACTAGGGTTACAGGCATGAGCCACCACGCCTGGACAAAGATGTTATTTGCTTTTTTGTTTTTGAGACGGAGTTTTGCTCTTGTTGCCCAGGCTAGAGTGCAATGGTGTGATCTTGGCTCACTGCAACCTCTGCTTCCCGGGTTCAAGCGATTCTCCTGCCTCAGCTTCCCCAGTAGCTGGGATTATAGGCGCCTGCCACCATGCCCAGCTAATTTTTGTATTTTTAGTAGAGACGGGGTTTCACCATGTTGGCCAGGCTGGTCTCAAACTCCTGACCTTAGGCTATCGTCCCGCCTCGGCCTCCCAAAGTGCTAGGATTACAGGCGTGAGCCGCTGTGCCTGGCCAAAGATATTACTTTCTATAAAGGCAACTGTTAGAACCTTCAACCCATTATTTTTAGGCTGACAAAAACATTTGTTATTATTATATCACACTATGTATTGTGAATAGTTTATTTTACAAGCATAATAGAGTATTTTGAAATTACATGCTACTAGAATCCCTTGCTAGTTGTTAATATTACCTAGAAAAGACTCACAGATTCTTTGTTAAAATAAGAAATCTAGCAAAGTCAGACTTTTCTCCCTATCACCCCACCTCAACCCCATTATACACAAAAGAGAAGTGGAGTAGTCCTGGTGCGGTGGCTGACACATGTAATCCCAGTACTTTGGAAGGTGGAGTTGGGCAGATCACTTGAGGCCTGGAGTTTGAGATCACCCTGGCCAATATGGTGAATTATCATCTTTACTAAAAACACAAATATTAGCCGGGCATGGTGGCCCATGCCTATAATCCCAGTTACTTGGGAGGGTGAGGCACAAGAATCGCTTGAACTCAGGAAGTGGAGGTGGCAGTGAGCAACCCCTGCACTCCATCCTGGGTGACAGAGCGAGATCTGTCTCGAAAAAATAAAATAAAATAAAACAAAATCAAATCAAATATATTAATAAAGAGAAGAGAAATAAATGATCAGATTTGCAGAGCAATCTTACAAGAATTTATTCTATTTACACTTGCAGAAATGTCAATTACAACATTACTATCAGGGCAACAAATCATCAAGTAAAGCTACCAATCAGAATTATTATAATCTATGAGAAAGGAGTTCAGTCAGCTTATTTCCAGGAGGACCTGGAGTCATGGTACCAACGCTTAGCCAACCACTGGGGGCTAAGTCCTTGGAGTTAACATAGTCACCAATGAGGTTGTTTTGTGCTCCTGAGGCACTGAGGCATGATATGCTCAATTGCCAGCATTGCCTAACACAAATATCAAGATGTGCCACGAGCACCTGCCTCCTGGGTAAAGATCTGCACCATAGATTGTCATGTGGGAGTAATGTGCCTTGTGCAACCAGACTCCTGTAAGAACTCTGTGTCCTGAGACCCAGATGGACTTACCTGGGCAGAGACATCTCATATGTGTTCGTGTAATTTGTAGTCATGCCAAAAGCGTGACCTGCATGGAGGGAAAACCTGGAAGTCTGCACCTAATCTTTCCGGTCTTCATGTAGGCATAACTTTTTTCTGCTGATCCTGTATAATATCCTTTGCTGTAACAGGCTTTTAGCCATGAGAATAACCTATTACTCAGCCAAATGTGTCCTGACAAATCTCAAAAGTAGTATATTCTCAGGACCCGTAAAGCACAAGCATTTTTCCAAAGGTAATTTTCAGGGCCAGGGCAACTAAGTTTCTAAGTCTTAGTTTTATAAAATTCTTTTTTTAAAAAAAAACAGACTTATAATAAGAAACTGAAGATTCATTCCACTCTCCATATTGCACAAAAGAGAAAAAAGATAGATATTTTTGTGAATATTGACCAGTTAACACTTTATAAAATCAGATATTTTGAACATGTTTTACATCTCAGGAAGATCTCCTCCTCTCTGTGCTATAGGGGAGATGAGCATGCCCTTTACTTATTCCCAAGACTTCTGTTAATTACAAAGACTGACACTGACAAGCCAAGCTCTGGATTTTCATTAGTTAGCATTATAATCAAAAAGCAGGCCTGTGAGATCAATTTTACTGGCATAAATGCAGTAAAGAATGAATAAGATATAATAATAATATAACAGTGAAATACAGAGCCTATAGCATTATTTTTCCACAGTATGTAATCACAGATTTACAAATCTGAAAATGAAATAAATATCATTAGAATGTCACTCTGTACAAATTTATGGCAATACACACAAAATACTCTAAAAGCTGCTTTATTTTTACGCAGTCGCATGCTCACATATATATTTCTGTAACAGACAATTTTACGTTGATGCGACAAGAGATAATTGACCTTGAAGTTAAAGATAATAAATTTGGGTGTGACCAGGGACTATAAATTTCAGTTGATCTATATATATTTATAGCAAGATAGTTAAAATTTGAGGTTGTTCATCAGAGGCATAGAGTTATCTTAATATCTCTGATATGTAAATCATTTACTTTTTACAAAAGATCCTCTTTCTTATGTAAACACAAACAACCATAAATTAAAATAAGTGGAAGATGACTAGTATGCTATTTTATTTTGCTTTATGTACAAAAGTAAACCTGCTTTGACAACACAAATAGTCTCTCTTGTAAGTAGGTATGTATCTGCACTTTGTTTATTACATAGAAGAGAGCGCCAGCACCAGACCCTGCCAAAATGAAACAAAACAAGAACTGGCAAAATGATTGTTTCTAATATAAGCCAGGAAATTGTTTCACAGGTCAAGAATGAGGAAAACTTTTTTTTTTTTTTTTTCAAGTTCTTACCTCTTATTGTCTTTAGGAGTTCCTGTTTATTGCTGAGGTCATGTGTTTTTTTACCAGGTCAATTAGCTTACTCCTGCACTGCTGATCCTGGAATGAAAGGATTTTTTATTGAAAGTCTATTTCCAGCCAGGAGTGGTGGCTCACACCTGTAATCCCAGCACTTTGGGAGGTTGAGGCAAAAGGATCCCTTGAGCCCAGGAGTTTAAGACAAGCCTGGGTAACATAGTGAGACCCCATCTCTACAAAAAAATGAAAAATTAGCTGGGTGTAGTCTTATCTACTTGGGAAGCTGAGGTGGGAGGATTGCTTGAGCCCTGAAGGCGGAGGTGGCAGTGAGCTGTGATTGTACCACTGCACTCCAGCCTTGGGGACAGAGCAAAACACTGACTCAAAAAAAAAAAAAAAAAAAAAGGCTGGAGGCGGTGACTCACGCCTATAATCCCAGCACTTTGGGAGGCCAAGGCAGGCAGATCACAAGGTCAGGAGATTGAGACCATCCTGGCTAACACAGTGAAACCCTGTCTCTACTAAAAATACAAAAAATTAGCCAGGCGTGGTGGTGGGCGCCTGTAGTCCCAGCTACTTGGGAGGCTGAGGCAGGAGAATGGTGTGAACCGAGGAGGCCAAGGTTGCAGTGAGCCAAGATCACACCACTGCACTCCAGCCTGGGCGACAGAGTGAGACTCTATCTCAAAAAAAAAAAAAAAGGAAAAGAAAAGAAAGAAATAAAGTCTATATCCAATAGCCAGAGGTACAGAGGTATATCTCTAAGGTCGTTGATCTTCCAAATATAATGCAAAACCCAGAAGACATTTTTTTAAATGATAAATTTGACTACTAAGCAAAAAATTATGCATGGCATAAGTCACAATTAACAAAGTCAAAAGAAAAATGAGACAAATATTTAATAAGAATATCTGGAAGCACTCAAGATCCATTAAGGTAATTGGAGTGTAATATCAGAGAGAAAGAGCTAGAATGTAACTGAACTCAATATACTGATTGGGTTCAGTATATCCTAAAATACTGATTTTTATACTGTCCAAAGAAATTTTGCAATCAAAACAAAGATCAGAAGAGATAACTAAAGGCCAGCCAGAGAGCAAGATTTTGCAGTGATTAGCTCTCACTATCCAGAGTCCAGAGAAATTTACTATGGTGGACACAAATACTCTAGTTGTTCCATAGTTATATACTATTTTGGGATAATAATACTTTATTTTAGTTTGGATAAAGTATCTCTTGAAACTGTGTAACTCCTGTTATTCCAGTTTCATTCTCTTTTAAGTAAACTGATTCTGTCAATACTTACCAGTTACTGGCCAGGCATAGCAGCTCACACTTGTAATCCCAACACTTTGGGAGGTTGAGGCGGGTGAATCACCTGAGGTCAGGAGTTTGAGACCAGCCTGGCCAACATGGTGAAAACCCGCCTCTACCAAAAATACACAGATTAGCTGAGCATGGTGGCAGGCACCTGTAATCCCAGCTACTAGGGAGGCTGAGACAGGAGAATCACTTGAGCCCAAGAGATGAAGGTTGCAGTGAACCAAGATTGCATCACTGCGCTCTAGCCGGGGGGAAAGAGACACTATTTAAAAAAAAAAAAAAAAAAAAAAGCAGAAACCAGTTACCAAAAAGCGAACATGAAAAATATATGTAATTTTCACTATAAATTTTTCTGGTAGACATCCTGGTTTACATAGTTTCCTATGAGTTTGGTTATCATTATTCTTTGGTTATCTTGGTATTCATGGAATCTCATCAATTCTGGATTCATTCACAATTTTGACTTTTCACGCCTGGGAACTGGGACCAGACTATAAGTTGATGACTCTTAACATTTTCACCTATGAGCCCTTACCCAAGTAGCCAAATGATCTCAAGGTATGTCTGTTTCAGTTAGCCTTTGTTGTATAACAAAGCACCTCTAGCCGGGTGCAGTGGCTCACGCCTGTAATCCCAGCACTTTGGGAGGCCAAAGTGGGTGGATCACAAGGTCAGGAGTTCAAGACCAGCCTGGCCAACATGGTGAAACCCTGTCTCTACTAAAAATATTTTAAAAATTAGCTGGGCCTGGTGGTGGGTGCCTGTAATCCCAGCTGCTCAGGAGGCTGAGGCAGAGAATTGCTTGAACCCAGGAGGTGGAGGTTACAGTGAGCCGAGATCATGCCATGCACTCCAGCCTGGGCGACAGAGCGAGACTTCATCTCAAAACAAAACAAAACAAAACAAAGAATACCCAAAAAAAACAAAAAACAATTCCCGTCTAAAATTAGTAGCCTATAACAGCTTCTATTTATTTCTCATATTTCTGTGGATTGAAATTTGGACTGAAATCAGCTGAGTGGAGATTCTTCTGATCTTCCCTGGAACCACTTGACTAGTCATCTCTCTAAGATGGTCTTTGGTTTACATACCTAGCTCTTGGTCAACTTACATACTTGTATACTGTATACAACTTGTATAATTCAGGTCATGGCCTCATCTTCAGTATGCTATACCGAGCTTCTTTATACAATAGTCTCAGGGCAGAATTCTAAGAGCGAGAGCAGAAGCCAGAAGACCTTTCCAAATTGAAATTCAGAAGTCATCACTTGTCCATTTTATTGGTCAAAGTCACAAAACCAGCCCAAGATTCAAGAGGTGGGTAAATAGACTTCACCTCTTTTTCAGGAGGAGATACAAATAATCTGTAGCTTTATTTATTTATTTATTTATTTACTAGACAGAGTCTCACTCTGTTGCCCAGGCTGGAGTGCAGTGATGCGATCTCGGCTCACTGCAACCTCCACCTCCGGAGTTCAAGCGATTGTCCCGCCTCAGCCTCCCAAGCTGGGATTAGCCTGCCACCATGTGTGGCTGATTTTTGTATCTTTAGTAGAGACGGGGTTTCAGCATGGTGGCCAGGCTGGTCTCAAACTCCTGTCCTCAGGTGACCTGCCCACCTCAGCCACCCAAAGTGTTGGGATTACAGGCATGAACCATCCTGCCCCGTTCCCTGTAGCTATATTTAATTACCCACAATTTGTAACACTGATTCACAATAGTCCCAATAATGTTCTTTGTAGAAAAAGAAGATTCTCTGGTCTGGGATCCAATCTAGGTTCATACAGTACATTTAGTTGTCATGTCTCTTTGGTCTCCATTAATCTGCAACAATTCCTTAGCTTTTCTTTGTCCTTCATGATGTTGACAGTTTAAAATTTTGTCTTTTGGATTATGTGACATTTTGAATTTTGTAACATGTCCCTCAATTTGGCTTTGTTGGATATTTCCTTTTGATTAGATTCAGATTTTTCATTTTTGGCAGAGAAACTATATAAGAGCTATTATGACCATCTCACTGCAGTGCAACAGGAGAAAATGATGTCAGCTTGCCCCATTATTGGTGGTATTAACTTTGATTAATTGGTGCTTTCACTGTCAATTACTATTTTTCTTTTGTAATTAATTAATAGTAATTAATTGTGTTATAAGATGCTCCTTATCAAACTTTCACCGACTAGTTGTAGTATCAATTAATTACGTCTAAAAATTTAAAGAAGTGCCAGGCGTGGTGGCTCACACCTGTGCTTTACCCTGGGCGACAAGAGTAAGACTCTTGTCTCAAAAAAAAAAGAAAAAATTTAAAAGGAAACATTGTTTTAAACTTAGATTCAAACATCAGTTTGCTACTTATCAGCTGTGTGACCTTAGGGCAACTCACCAGATGGCTCTGAGCCTCAGTTTCCTCATGTGTAGATTGTAGATAATAATACTTTTCTCATAAAATTAATGTGGATAATACATGTAAAGTACTTAGCAGAGTGATTACCATTCATTTTATTTCACTAGTTTTTACTGAAATTCTTTAAATTTTAGTAGTGTGTAAGAAAAGATCATCTTTGTCCTAACAGAGGTTATAGTCTAGTCTAGTCTAGAGTAGAGGTCAGCAAACTTTTTCCTGTAAAGAGCAGATGGTGGCTGGGCACAGTGGCTCACTCCTGTAATCCCAGTATTTTGGGAGGCCAAGGCAGGCAGATCAGCTGAGGTCAGGATTTCAAGACCAACTTGGCCAGCATAGCAAAACCCCATGTCTACTAAAAATATAAACATTAACTGGGTGTGGTGGTGCATATCTCTAACCCCAGCTACTCAGGAGGCTGAGGCATGAGAATCACTTGAACCTGGGTGTTGGAGGTTGCAGTGACCTGAGACCACGCCATTGCACTCCAGCTTGGGCAAAAAGAGCGAAATTCCATCTCAAAACAACAACAACAAAAAATGCAGATGGTAAATATTTTAGGAGCCACATGGGCAATACACAAATGAATGAATTTTACTGTATTCCGATAAAACTTTATTTATAAAACAAGTGGTAGGCTGGACTTGGCCCATGGGCTGGAGTTTGCTGATCTCTGGTCTAGAGCAAACAGACCAACAAGAATATGTAATTACAAACAAACAAACAAAAAAAACCCAGCCAAACAAAAACAAATAAAAATAATTACAAATCATAAGTGCTATGAAGGAAAAAGATAGGTTTTAGAGGATTATATAACAGTGACCTCACTTTGTCTACAATGTTAGGAGTAGCAAAGCTAAAGCAGTAGCATTTACACTGAGACCTAGAAAGTAGGTAGTCATTAACTAAATATGTGGTGGCAGGGAGCTTATCAGGCAGAGCAAACAGCATATTCTAAGGAAGTGAGGGAGAAAGTTACATAACTTTTTCTTTTCTTTTTTTCTTTTTTTTTTTTTTCGAGACAGGGTCTCACTCTGTTGTCCAGCTTGGAGGGCAGTGGCACAATCATGGCCCACTGGAGCCTTAAACTCCTGGGCTCAAGCAATCCTCCCACCTCAACCTCCTGAGTAGCTGGGACCACAGGTGTGCTCCATCATGCCCAGCTATTTTTGTATATTTTTGTAGAGATGGAGCTCTCACTATGTTGCCCAGGCTTGTCTTGAACTCCTGGACTCAAGTGAGCCTCCTGCTTCACCCTCCCAAAATGCTGGGATTATAGATATAAGCCACCGTACCAGCTGAACTTTTTTTTTTTTTTTTTAGATGGAGTCTGGCTCTGTTGCCAGGTTGGAGTGCAGTGGCGAAATCTCGGCTCACTGCAACCTCTGCCTCCCGGGTTCAAGTGATCTCCTGTCTCAGCCTCCCGGGTAGCTGGGACTACAGGTGCCCACCACCACGCCCAGCTAATTTTTATATTTTTAGTAGAGACGGGGTTTCACCATGTTGGCCAGGATGGTCTCAATCTCTTGACCTTGTGATCGCCCACCTCAGCCTCCCAAAGTGCTGGGATTACAGGCGTGAGCCACCACACCGGGCAAGCTTTGAATTCTTAAAAAATTTTCAGCTGAGGCCAGATGCGGTGGCTCACACCTGTAATCCCCAGCACTTTGGGAGGCCAAGGTGGGCAGATCACGAGGTCAGGAGACCAAGACCATCCTGGCCAACACTCTGCAATGTTGTCTCTACTAAAAATACAAAAAATTAGCTGGGCGTGGTGGTGGGCGCCTGTAGTCCCAGCTACTCGGGAGGCTGAGGCAAGAGAATCGCTTGAACCCAGGATGCGGAGATTGCAGTGAGCCAAGATGGTGCCACTGCACTCCAGCCTGGGCGACAAAGCCAGACAGCCAGACTCGGTCTCAAAAAAAAAAGAATTGAAAGTCAATGTAACTAGAAGGCAAAAAAGAAAAATGATGTGGGAATCTTTGAATGAATAAACATTTGTTAAAAGATTCCCCACATCATTTTTCTTACTTTTCTTGCTGCATGCTAGGCATTATTCTAGCTAAAAGGAATACACTGGTAAACAAGACTATTAAGGTCCCTACCTCTATGGAGTTGACATTTGGGATAGAGGTGGGTGTTGGAGATGGATAATAAACACATGAATACATAATTACATACTTAATGTGTAATCGTATAGACGTATGTGCATGTGTAAATAAATGTGTTTACAGATTACAAGTACGAAGAATAAGATGCTTTTTGTTCTTTGAAACAGGGTCTTGCTCTGTCACCCAGGCTGAAGTGCTGTACTGCAATCCTAGCTCACTGCAGCCTCAACCTCTCAGGCAATCCTCCCACCTCAGCCTCTTGAGTAGCTGGGACTACAGGTGCACGCTACCACATCCAGCTAATTTTTAAAAATTTTTTGTAAAGATGGAGTTTCACCATGTTGCCCAGGCTGGTCTTGAATTCCTGGGCTCAAGTGATCCTCCCACCTTGGTTTCCTAAATTGTGGGATTACACTGTGCCCAGCCGGGAGAGGACTTTTTGAGGAAGTGACATTTGATCCAAGACTTGAACACTGAGAAAAGGCCAAATACATGAAAGCAGAAAGAAGAATGTTAACAACTATGAAACAACAAAAGCAGATGCCTTGAGACAATAAAGAACCACTACTGAGGAAGGAACCTACAGGCAGCCAAAGGCAGAGGGCTGTGAAACAAGATGGGAGAGGCAGGCAAAGGCCAGATCACACAGCCTTGGAGTCCACAGTGAGAACTTTGGACTTAATTTGAAATGCACTGAAAATCAATGGCAAGATTTTACTGAAGGGAGTGACATGACATTTTAAAAAGATTATTCTGGGTGCAGTGTGATGAATGCAATAGAGAAAAAACAAGATTGAAAGCGGAAAGGAAGTTAAAAGCCTTTTGGACTAATCCAGGTGAGAAACTATGAGGTAGTTAAAATGAGGGTGGTGACAGTAAAGATAGAAGGAAATGAACAGTTTAGAAAGATACTTAAATGATAAAACTGATGGAACTTGCTGATTTGTTAGATATGAGTACTAAAAGAGAAAGATGGTCCCCAAGCTCCTGAAAGGAGAAATTGGGTGAATGTTGGTGCCATTCACTGGGATATCCAAGTGGAAATGTTAAATGTGCAGTTGAAAATAGGCGCTCAGGCTGGACATGGTGTCTCACACCTGTAATCCCAGCACTTTGGGAGGCCGAGGTGGGTGGATCATGTGAGGTCAGGAGTTTGAGATGAGTCTGGCTAACATGATAAAACCCCTTTGCTACTAAAAATAAAAAAACTAGCCGGGCATGGTGGTACATGGTGGTACATGGTGGTACACTCCCAGCTACTTGGGAGGCTGAGGCTAGAGAATGGCTTGAACCCAGGAGGCTTGAACCCAGGAGCCGAGATCGTGCCACTGCACCACAGCCTAGGTGACAAAATGAGACTCCATCTCAAAAAAAAAAAAAGAAAAGGAAAGGAAAATAGGAGCTCAGAGGGTAGGCACCGTGGCTCGTGCCTGTAATCCCAGCACTTTGGGAGGCCGAAACAGGTGGATTGCTTAAACTCGAGAGTTTGAGACCAGCCTGGGCAACATGGCAAAACCCCTTCTCTACAAAAAAAATACAAAAATTAGCTGGTGCTTGGTGGCTCATCCCTGCAGTCCCAGCTACTTGGGAGGCTGAGGCAGGAGAATGACTTGAGTACTGAAAGTCAAGGCTGCAATGAGCCATGATCGCATCACTGTACTCCAGCCTGGGTGACAGAGTGAGACCTTCTGAAAAAAAAAAAAAAAAAAAAAGAAAGAAAGAAAGAAAGAAAAGAAAAGAAAACAGAAAAGAAAAAGAAAATAGGAGCTCAGAGGAGAACTGGGGATGTATTTATCCACACGTGGTAATCAGAGCCATGGATATGGTTAAAGAGAGAGGAGATAAGAAAGGCCTGCCTAAGTCTGAATCTTGAGAAATGTGGACGTGTAAAGACTGACAGAAGCTATAACCCCAGCGCTTTGGGAGGCTGAGGCAAGCGGATCACCTGAGGTCAGGAGTTCGAGACCAGACTGGCCAACGTGGTGAAACCCCGTGGCTACTAAAAAAATACAAAAATTGTCTGGCCGTGGTGGCTCACGCCTGTAATTCCAGCACTTTGGGAGGCTGAGGCGGGCAGATTGCCTGAAGTCAGAAGTTCAAGATCAGCCTGACCAACATGGTGAAACCTGTCTCTACTAAAAATACAAAAATTAGCTGGGCCCGGTGGCGCATAGCTGTAGTCCCAGCTATTGGGGAGGCTGAAGCAGGAGAATTGCTTGAACCCAGGAGGCAGAGGTTGCAGTGAGCTGAGATCGTGCCACTGTACTCCAATCTGGGCGACAGAGCAAGACTCCATCTCAAAAATAAAAAATTAGCCAGGCATGGTGGCACACGCCTATAACCCAGCTTCTCAGGAGGCTGAGGCAGGAGAATAACTTGAATCTGGGTGGGGGAGGTTGCAGTGAGCCAAGATCCCGACACTGCACTCCAGCCTGGGGGATAGGGCATGCACTCCAGCCTGGGGGATAGAGAGAGACTCTGTCTCAAAAAAAAAGAATTAGCTGGGCCTGGTGGCGGGCGCCTGTAATCCCAGCTACTGGAGAGGCTGAGGCAGGAGAATCGCTTGACCCTGGGAGGCTGAGATTGCAGTGAACTGAGATCGCACCACTGCACTCCAGCTTGGACTAAGCGAAACACTGTATCAAAAAAAAAAAAAAAAAAAAAAAGGCCGGAGCGCGGTGCGGTGGCTCACGCCTGTAATCCCAGCACTTTGGGAGGCCGAGGCAGGTGGATCATGAGGTCAGCAGATCGAGACCATCCTATCCTGGCTAACACGATGAAACCCCGTCTCCACTAAAAATACAAAAATTAGCGGGGCATGGTGGCGGGCGCCTGTAGTCCCAGCTACTCTGGAGGCTGAGGCAGGAGAATGGCGTGAACCCGGGAGGCGGAGCTTGCAGTGAGCCGAGATCGCACCACTGCTGCACTCCAGTCTGGGCGACAGAGAGACAGAGGCTATAATCCCAGCCTCCCAAAGTGCTGGGATTATAGCTTCTGCCAGTCTTTACATGTCCAAATTTCTCTAGATTCTGTCTCAAAAAAATAAAAAAATAAAAAAAGATGTAGGCAGAACACCAGGAGAGCATCATGTCACAGAATGCTGCTGAGAGTTGAGGAATAGGAGGATTGAAAAACAGCCACTGGAGGGAACGACAAAGGGGTCATTGATAGCCTTGGGAAGAGTCATTCTGGGGAAGAGGATGAAGCTAGATTGCAGTGTCAGAGGAATAAGTACAAGGTGACAGGGAGTGTAGATGACTGCGAGAAACAGACATAAAAGGGAAGAGAGAGAGGCCACAGACCCATCCCTCCATAAATAACAGTTTTGTTATTACTATTTACTAGTAATTTTTAAAAAGCAAAACTTTGAGACACATATTTACTTCCCCACATTACCAGTCAATTATTACATCATAATTCTGAGTGGCTGTCTTTTATCTTCTCAGAAAAAGCGCACTATTGAGGGGCTGGCATCTTATAGGGAGCTTCCGTCTTTGGTCATAGCATTAGGAGCCCTTGGTTTCACAGGTCATTTAATAGACTGTTTAGGTACTTACACTTAAGATTTTCACCTAAGTATCCAACTTACTTGTTTAGTGGATTTTTTGATTAATTTTTTTTTTTTGGAAACAGAATCTCACTGTCACCCAGGCTGGAGTGCAGTGGTACAATCATAGCTCACTGCAGCCTTGCCCTCCCAGGCTCAAGTGATCCTCCCACCTCAGCCTCCCAAGTAGCTGGGAATACAGGCATGCACAACCACACTGCTTAATTTTTTTTTACTTTTTGTAGAGATGGGGTTTCACCATATTGCCCATTCTGGTTCTTGAACTCCTGGGCATAAGTGATCCACCTGCTTCGGCCTCCCAAAGTGCTAGGATTACAGGTGTGAGCCACTGTGTCCAGCCTTAGTTAATTATTTTAACATTAATTTTATTTTTTAAAAAAATAAGCAGGCCAGGCCGGGCGTGGTGGCTCACACCTGTAATCCCAGCACTTTGGGAGGCCGAGGCGGGCGGATCACGAGGTCAGGAGATCGAGACCATCCTGGCTAACAGGGTGAAACCTCGTCTCTACTAAAAATACAAAAAATTAGCCAGGTGTAGTGGTGGGCGTCCGTAGTCCCAGCTACTCGGGAGGCTGAGGCAGGAGAATGGTATGAACTCGGATGCAGAGCTTGCAGTGAGCTGAGATCGTGCCAACACACTCCAGCCTGGGCGACAGAGTGAGACTCCGTTTAAAAAAAAAAAAAAGCAGGCCAGGTGTGGTGGGTCACGCCTGTAATCCCAGCACTTTGGGAGGCCAAGGCGGAAGGATCACCTGAGGTCAGGAGTTTGAGACCATCCTGGCCAACATGGTGAAACCCCATCTCTACTGAAAATAAAAAAATCAACAGGGCATGGTGGCACAAGCCTGTAGTCCCAGCTACTCAGGAGGCTGAGGCAGGAGAATCGCTTGAACCCAGGAAGTGGAGGTTACAATGAGCCGAGATCTCGCCACTATACTCCAGCCCGGTGACAGAGCAAGACTTCGTCTGAAAAAAGAAAAAATGCAATACATCAAAATGCTTCAAAATTCAGAAAGAGGCCGGGCATGGTGGCTCACGCCTGTAATCCCAGCACTTTGGGAGGCAAAGGCAGGTGGATCACCTGAAGTCAGGAGTTCGAGACCAGCCTGGCCAACATGGTGAAACCCCATCTCTACTAAAAATACAAAAATTAGCCAGGAGTGGCAATGAACACTTGTAATCCCAGCTACTCAGGAAGCTGAGGCATGAGAATCACTTGAAAATAGGAGGCAGAGGTTGTGGTGAGCCGAGATCATGCCACTGCACTCCATCCTGGGCGAGGGGGAGACTCTGTCTCAAAAAAAAAAAAAAATTTCGGAAAGAACTTTTTTCAGTGAAAGTT
This sequence comes from Piliocolobus tephrosceles, assembly GCF_002776525.5. Classification (NCBI taxonomy): domain Eukaryota; kingdom Metazoa; phylum Chordata; class Mammalia; order Primates; family Cercopithecidae; genus Piliocolobus; species Piliocolobus tephrosceles. The sequence goes on along the minus strand of NC_045443.1, from coordinate 31,861,610 downwards.
TACTTTTTCACCCTATTCCTGAACCCCTAGTTTCCTTCCTGGGGCAGCTGTATTTTATTTAACCAGGAGCCTAGTGATGAACATCTGCTTGTTAACAGTCTTTTCCTATTATGAATAATGAAGCAATGGATAACCTTGTATAGGTTATTCTGTGCATGCATGAGTGTCTTCAGTCTGTTTTCCTAGAAGCTGAGACTGGTGGAGCTTAGTAGGCAAGTGATTTATTAGGAAAGTAGTCTAGGTAGAAATCTAGGAGATTGAGGGAGGGAAGCAGGCCAGGGGAGGGGAAGAAGGAAAGCAAGGATGGTTTCAGGGGAAGTCTAGACTCAGCCTGTTCCTACCGGGAGCCCTGAAGCATAAAGTGCAAGCAGAATCTGTCTGTCCTTAGGCAAGAGACCAGAACATTTGTACCCCACCATAGACAGTCACTGGTTAAAGCAGCACATGACTCCCATGAACCTCATGTCCAGGTGGCTCATGCAAGTCCAGTCCCCTGGGGACTGGAAACCATTACCAGCAGTGTCCACAGCTCCTGGGGGAATGGGCACCACAAAATGGTAGCAGGGATCCCCAGGGATTGAGGTGGGGACACCAACAGATTCTGCCATGGTGGATATGTTGTTGAAAAGCATCAAACTCTGTTAACTATTTGAAGAGATTTATTCTGAGCCAAATATGAGTGGCCATGGCCCATGACACAGCCTGCAGGAGGTCCTGAGAACATGTGCTGAAGGTGGTCAGGGCACAGCTTGGGTTTATACATTTTAGGGATACATGAGACACCAATCAAATACATTTAAGAAATATATTGGTTTGGTTCAGAAAGGCAAGACAATGCAAAGCCGGGGCTTCCACACTATAGGTAAATTTAAACACTTTCTGGTTGATAGTTGGTTGAGTTTATCTGAAGACCTAGGCTCAATGGAAAGAAAATGTTCAGATTAAGATAAAGGATTGTGGAGACCAAGTTTTATTGTGCAGAGGAAGCTCTCAGATAGCAGACTTCAGGGAGAGCAGTTTGCAAAATGTTTCTTATTGCACTTAGAAGGGTGCCTGGCTCTTAGCTGATTATCTTCTGGATCTGGAAAGGAAGGAAGGAAAACAAAGGGGGAAGGGGATTCTCTACCGAATGTGGATTTTTTCCCACAAGAGACTTTGCAGGGCAATTTCAAGGCATGCCTGAGAAACACATATTGCGGTAAAATATTTTGATTTTCTTCCTTGTTATGCTAGAGTCAGATTGGAAAGTAAGTCACAATATACAGGATTAAATAAAACCCATCTGATGAGAATTGATCATTTGCAGGGTATGACTCCCCAGACCCCTTAGATAGGAATTTAGGGGAAAAAAATCAGAGCTTAGTCCTCAAATATCACTATAGGATTGAAAGGGACCAGGACAGCAGGGACCAGGGCTGCAAAACAACTCCCGAACTAACTTAGGCAAACAATTCCAGGAATCTAGAAAGCAGAACAGACCGGGTGAGCAGACCGGGAAAACAAGCCCCTGATAAACTGTCATCAGTGTTTCAAAATGTAACCGCCCTACCCCTACCCTACCCCTACCCTGCAAGCCCCTGATAAAGGTCATCAGTGTTTCAAAATGTAACCGAAATACCAGAAATGGCAGGAACCGATCATAATCAGCCAAATCACCTTGTTCAAATGTCAGCCAATCCTAAGTCTGATGTGTACAAAATCCCCTATGACTCTGTACCTGTTTACCCTGACTATAAAAATGCTGTCTGGAGCCCAGTTAAGGAACTTTCCCGCTCGTCTCATGACTAGTGGGGAAGTTCCAGGTTCGAACCTGTAATAAAGATCCTTGCCGCTTGGCTTGGACTCCGGACTCTGGTGGTCTTCTCTGGGGAATAAGCGGTCTGGGCATAACAGGATAAATTCCTGGAGGTAAAATTGCTGGATGGAGCTAACACTATTAGTTCCCTATTTTAAAAATATCCCCCTCTACACACACACACACACACACACACACACACACACACCATTTTTCATAATACAACCCTGCTTTTATTTGAAATAGCCATGTGTTCAATTTAAAAACTCACTTTCCCATCCTCATTTGCATTTGTGCTAGTCGTGTAGCACATGTAGATGAAGGTGGTGGTTTCTGAGGGTAGTGTCCCTTTCAGAATAAAAAGACAAGCTTTTTTGCCTTCTTCATCCTTTACTTTATATTCCTCTTTCTGCCAGGACTGTAAATGTGAGTCTGTGGTGTCACGCACGTCCGTGTGAAAAGACCACCAGACAGGCTTTGTGTGAGCAACAAGGCTGTTTATTTTACCTGGGTGCAGGCGGGCTGAGTCTGAAAAGAGGGTCAGAGAAGGGAGATGGGGTGGGGCCATTTTATAGGATTTGGGTGGGTAGTGGAAAATCACAGTCAAAGGGGGTTGTTCTCTGGCGGGCAGGGGCGGGGGTCACAAGGTGCTCAGTGGGGGAGCTTCTGAGCCAGGAGAAGGAATTTTACAATGTTAATCGCTCAGTTAAGGTGGAACAGGAGAAAATCACAATGGTGGGATGTCATCAGTTAAGGCAGGAACGGGCCATTTTCACTTATTTTGTGATTCTTCAGTTACTTCAGGTCATCTGGATGTATACGTGCAGGTCACAGGGGATGTGATGGCTTAGCTTGGGCTCAGAGGCCTGACGTGTGGGTGCAGCAGCTATCTTGTGGTCATGAAACAGAGGCAGGAAAATGAAGACCTATGCCCTAAAACGCAGGAAGTCAACACAGTTTGTATTAAAATACACTGCAATAAGTGTCTTCTCTTTCCCAGGTCTCGGTGCATAATTATGTCAGTGAAAAGAGTCAAACTGTAAAATATTTGAAGAAATTTATTTTGCCGAACTTGAGTGATCATGGCCCGTGACACAGCACTCAGGACATCCTGAGAATGTGTGCCCAAGGCTAATGGGGTGCAGCTTAGTTTTATACACTTTAGGGAGACATGAGACTTCCATCAAATACATTTAGGAAATAACACTGGTTCAGTTCAGAAGGGCGAGACCACTGGAAGGGGGTGAGAGGAGAGGCTGCCAGGCTGCAGGTAGATTTTAAAATTTTCTGCTTGACAATTGGTTGAGTTTATCTAAAGACCTGGGATGAATAGAAAGGAAATGTCTGGGTTAAGATGAAGGATTATGGAGACCAAAGTTCTGATTTGCAGAGGAGGTCTTCAGTTAGTGGGCTTCAGAGAGAACAGGCTGTAAAATATTTCTTATCAGACTGAATTATGTGTTGATGTTAATGCCAGAGAGGTATAACGAGGCATGTGTGACCCCCGCCCCCACCTTTCCATTATGGCCTGAACCAGTCTTCCAGGTTAAATTTTAAAAGTGCCCTGGCCAGGAGAAAGTCCATTCAGATGGTTGGGGGGCCTTAGAATTTTATTTTTGATTTAGAATTATTACACAAATCTACTTTTATTTATATGGTATTTTATGTATTACAAGTATACTTTCACAAACCTTTTTTTTCCACCTCACTTTATTTTTACAGTATCTCCCATCCACATGACAAGTATTGGTACTCTTGAAAGAAATATATCTCCCGCAGTAGTAAAAGCTAATAATTCACTGATGACTAATTTTGACTTAGTTTGTTTTCCTTCTAACAACTAGCTGAGATGAGCTACTCTAAAAGTATGGGATTTAAAATATGGGAAAAGTAATCTTGTAACAGGGTCTTTGGGAGGGGATCCATACCCCAAAATAGAAGTACAGGGTAGAGTCCCGTGAGAGCACCAAAGATCAAAGAAAAGATGCAGTAAATGTGGGGGAAGGAGGGCAGAAGGGATGTCCATGTGTCACTAAAGTCAACTTTTATCTATTCTGAAGTTTTGCACTGTAGTCTATGGGAAATACATTTTCCCTGTATTACTCAGTGTTCCTGCAAAACTTCAGCCTCTTGAACCACAGCTACTGATCTACAATTAAAATAAGAATGCTTACTTTCATTTCCCCCATAAATATTTGTTCTCTACAACCTTCATTATGGAGCCATTGGCTTCCACTTAAAGGATAATAAAACTTCTCTTATCTTACCTGGAGGCAGAGCCTTACATTCCAGGATAGGGAACTTCCCCTCCTCCCTAGAAAGACCTCTGAAAGAATGTAGAGAACTCTCTCTCCATGACTTTGCATGTCAAAAGTGGGGAAAATCCTCAAAGAGGCTGTTTTATCTTCCCAGTAGAGATAGATATTTAGATTCCAAAAGGTGAGAATCTGTTCCTAAGGAAAATGTGTTTACCTTAGGGAACAAAGCTTTTTCCCTCTCCTTTGAGGAGAGTCTCTTTCCTATATGAACTCTCAGGCTTGAGGACAACTCAGCAGAGTCACTGTGGCTACTCTTATTGCTGTGAGTAAAGCTCTGATCTTTGACTCCGAGACCTGATGTTTCGGCTAGTATCTATTTATTTATCATCTCTATGTGCTTATTTATGACTATGCAAGTGGGATAAGGTCTCACACCCATCACAATTTCCTTTTTTTTTTTTTTAAGAGACAGGATCTTGCTATACTGCCCAGGCTGGTCTGAAACTCCTGGCCTCTAGCAATCTTCCCACATTGACCTCCCAAAGTATTGGTATTACAGGCATGAGATACCTTGCCTGGTCCCATCACAGTTTTTGATTTGACATAATTCTCCTTTAAAAAATTGGTAAATTGTGCTTGCTTCAGCATATATATACATATACATATATAAATTTTTTTTTTTTTTTTTTTGGAGACAGAATCTCACTCTATCGCCCAGGCTGGAGTGCAGTGGCGCGATCTCGGCTCACTGCAAGCTCCGCCTCCCGGGTTCACACCATTCTCCTGCCTCAGCCTCCTGAGTAACTGGGACTACAGGCGCCCACCACCACGCCCGGCTAATTTTTTGTATTTTTAGTAGAGACAGGGTTTCACCGTGTTAGCCAGGATGGTTCCGATCTCCTGACCTCATGATCTGCCTGCCTTGGCCTCCCAAAGTACTGGGATTATGGGCGTGAGCCACCACACACCGCCTAGCATATATGTTAATATTGGATGATACAAAGTAGATTAGCATGCCTCCTGTGAAAGGATGACATGCTGAAATGGAAATTCGTGCTCCATATTTTTTCTTAATTGGTAAATTACTCTTTAATAGTGAATTACCCAACATTGTGGGTTTTTTTTGTTTTTGTTTTTGTTTTGAGACAGAGCCTCACTGTCTCTCAGGCTGGAGTGCAATGACATGATCTTGGCTCACTGCAACCTCCACCTCCTGGGTTCAAGCGATTCTCCTGCCTCAGCCACCTGAGTAGCTGGGACTACAGACATATGCCACCACACCCGACTAATTTTTGTATTTTTAGTAGAGATGTGGCTTTGTCATGTTGCCCATGCTGGTCTTGAACTCCTGACCTCAAGTGAGGCTCACATCAGCCTCCCAAAGAGCTGGGACTACAGGCATAAGCCACCGCTGTGGGCCTGTATTTCTAATATATACATACAAGATCATTTATGTAGTTTACTGCCCAAAATGGAAGAAACCTCATCATGAAGAGACATTTAGAAAACCTAAATTGATGAACATTCTAAAAATATATTTGTCTGTAAAGACTAACTTCTGATTTTTATTTTTATTTTTATTTATTTATTTATTTTATCTTGCCCAAATTCCTATCTTAAGGGTCTGGAGAGTCATGTCCTACAAACTATAAATTCTCATCAGAGGTTTGATTTAACCCTGTATATTGAGACTTACTTTCCAATCTGACTCTGGCATAACATTATGTGACAAAGAAGAAAGTCAAAATATTTTACCCCAAAACATGTTTCTTTGCCATATTTTGAAATGGCCCTGCAAAACTGTCCTTTGTAGGGGAAGATTCGCATCTGTAAAGAATCTCTATTAACAAAGCTAGCTCTTTTTCTTCCAGGCCCTCCCAGTCCTGAAGAGATTGTTATATATATGTGCTGCCAAATCGAGCACTCCAGAAGAGATTAACTAAGACTCTAGCACCTTTTAAGGTCTGAATAGGAAACATCTGTCATTTATTCTCTCTAAGGGCAGCCACTGTAAGACTTCAAGGCCGGGCGCGGTGGCTCAAGCCTGTAATCCCAGCACTTTGGGAGGCCGAGACAGGCGGATCACGAGGTCAGGAGATCGAGACCATCCTGGCTAACATGGTGAAACCCCATCTCTACTAAAAAATACAAAAAACTAGCCGGGCGAAGTGGCGGGCGCCTGTAGTCCCAGCTACTCGGGAGGCTGAGGCAGGAGAATGGCATAAACCCGGGAGGCAGAGCTTGCAGTGAGCTGAGATCCGGCCACTGCACTCCAGCCTGGGCGACAGAGCAAGACTCCGTCTCAAAAAAAAAAAAAAAAAAGACTTCAGAAGAACCTTGGTTGCCGCAATCTTCTTTTTTTTTTTTTAATTGAGATGGAGTCTCACTCTGTTGCCCAGGCTAGAGTAGAGTGATACCATCTCGGCTTGTAGCAGGATGAGCCACAGAGAAAACTCCTCAGACACTGGATTAAAGAAGGAAGAGGTTTTTTATTCGGCCAGGAGCGTCAGCAGACTCGCATCTTAAGAGCCGAGCTCCCCGAGAAAAAATTCTTGGCCTTCTTAAAAGCTTACAACTTTAAGGGGTCCATGTGAAAGGGTCATGATAAATCAAGCAAGCGTGGGAAACGTAACTGGGAGCTACATGCATCAGCTAACAGAACAAAAAGTTTTACAGTGCTTTTTTCATACAGGGTCTGGAATTTACAGATAACACAAGTAGTTTAGGTCAGGGGTTGATGTTATTATTATTACTTTTTTTAACTTCTAGGGCTTGGTGGTGGTGTCAAGGTTGTCTGGCTATTTATTTTACTTTTGTTTCATTTTAACTTTTTGCTTTCTCTTTTTTCTTCTGTCTTGTGAGCTAGGCAAGGTGAGAGGAGGAGGGCAGCAGGAATAGTAGTGGTCTCCTTCCAAAGGCTCACTGCAACCTCCACCTCCCAGGTTTAAGTGATCCTCCTGCCTCAGGCCCCCTAGTAGCTGGGATTACAGGCACGCATCACCATGCCTGGCTAATTTTTTTTTTGTTTCGAGATGGACTTTCACACTGTTGCCCAGGCTGGAGTGCAGTGGCGCGATCTTGGCTCATTGCAACCTCCACCTCCTGGGTTCAATCCATTCTCCTGTCTCAACTTCCTGAGTAGCTGGGATTACAGGTGCCTGCCACCACGCCCAGCTAATTTTTGTACTTTTAGTAGAGAAGGGGTTTCACCATGCTGGCCAGGCTGGTCTCGAACTCCTGACCTCAGGCGATCCACCTGCCTTGGCCTCCCAAAGTTCTGGGATTACAGGCATGAGCTGCTGCTCGCGTTCTAAGGGCTGAGATTACAGGCATAAGCCACTGGCCCCGGCCAAGTCTCCACAGTCTTTTTTTTTTTTTTTTTTTTTGAGGCAGAACCTCTCTCTGTCGCCAGGCTGGAGTGCAGTGCTGCTCTCGGCTCACTGCAACCTCTGCCTCCCAGGTTCAAGCAATTCTCCTGCCTCAACTTCCTGAGTAGCTGGGACTACAGGCGCACGCCACCATGCCCAGCTAATTTTTGCATTTTTAGTAGAGACAGGGTTTCTACATGTTGGCCAGGATGGTCTCCATCTCTTGACCTTGTGATCTGCCCACCTCGGCCTCCCAAAGTGCTGTGATTATAGGCGTGAGCCACCATGCCTGGTCCCCACAATCTTTTATCTTAACCTTAACATTTCCTTTCTGTGGATCCCAGGTCTTTAGACAAACTTATCCAATTGTCAATCAGAAAATGTTTAAATTTACCTATAGCCTGTAAGGCCCCCAACCGCCCCCGCCTCCCCCCTGACCCGCCCTATCTGCTTTGAGTTGTCCCGCCTTTCTGGACCAAACCAATGTATTTCTTAAACATATTTATTGATGTCTCATGCCCTCCCTAAAATGTATAAAACCAAGCTGCACCCAACCACCTTGGGCACATGTTCTCAGGACCTCCTGAGGGCTGTGTCACAGACCATAGTCACTTATAGTTGGCTCAGAATAAATTTCTTCAAATATTTTACAGAGTTTGACTCTTTGTCAACACTGTGCACTTCAAAAATGTTCGTGTCATAGAAAACAAAGTTTGAGGAACTGTTCCAGATTAAAGGAGCCTAAATAGACACGGGAACTAAATGAAAGGTGTGAAGGGAGAAGGATTGTTACAGAAGGCATTATTGGGACAATTGGCAAAATTTGAATATGGACTCTATATTGATAATCATAGTGTATCAATGTTAAATGTCCTGAATTTGGTGATTGTACAGTGGTTTTGTAAGAGAATGTCTTTCTTCAAGGATAGACAATAAATTATTTAGGCACGTTGGGTCGTGATATCTATAACTTAATTTCAAATGGAGAGAAAGAGAAAAAAGCAATTGTAGCAAAATGTTTACTAACAATTAGTGATGTAAGTGAAGGGCGTTTCAGTTCATTGTGCTACTATTCTTGCAACTTTTCTCTAGTTTATATTGTTTTCAAAATAAAAGGTTTTGTGAAAGAAGGAAAAACATTCCCATCAAGAAAAGCCTAGGTCTGACGCTGTGGCTCACATCTGTAATTCTAGCAATTTGAGAGGCCGAGGCAGGCAGAATACTTGAGGCCAGGAGTTCGACACCAGCCTGGCCAACATGGTGAAACCCGGTCTTAACTAAACTACAAAAATTAGGCCGGGCACAGTGGCTCATGCCTGTATTCCCAGCACTTTGGGAGGCTGAGACGGGTGGCTCACCTGAGGTCAGGAGCTTGAGACCAGCCTGGACAACATGGAGAAACCCCATCTCTACTAAAAATACAAAAATTAGCCAGGCGTGGTGGCAGGCACCTGTAATCCCAGCTACTTGGGAGGCTGAGGCAGGAGAATCGCTTGAACCCGGGAGGCAGAGGTTACAGTGAGCCGAGATCATGCCACTGCACTCCAGCCTGGGTGACAGAGTGAGACTCTGTCTCAAAAATAAATTAATAAAATAATAAAATAAAATACAAAAATTAGTTGGGTGTGGTGGTGGGCGCTTGTAATCCCAGCTACTCTGGAGGCTGAGGCAGGAGAATTGCTTGAGCCCGGGAGGCAGAGGTTGCGGTGAGCCAAGATAGTGCCACTGCACTCCAGCCTGGGTGACAGAGCAAGACTCCATCTCAAAAATAAATAACTAAAAGGAGAAAAGTCTGACATGTGTCAGGCACTGAGCTAAGCATAAGCCCTAGAGATGAGTAATGGATGTGATATATTACCAGGCCACAAAACCTAACAGTCTAGTGAAGGAGATGTAACGAGATATACAAGTAAATTAATATCATGTGACAAAATAAAAAATAGGAAGGCTTTTTTTTTTTTTTTAAGACAGAGTCTTGCTCTGTTGCCAGGCTGGAGTGCAGTGGCATGATCTCAGCTCACTGCAACCTCCACCTCCTGGGTTTAAGTGATTCTCCTGCCTCAGCCTCCTGAGTAGCTGGGACTACAGGTACCCGCCACCACACCCAGCAAATTTTTGTATTTTTAGTAGAGACAGGATTTCACCATGTTGGCCAGGATGGTCTCCATCTCTTGACCTCATGATCTGCCCCCTTGGCCTCCCAAAGTGCTGGGATTACAGGTGTGAGCCACCGTGCCTGGCCAAGGAAGCCTATTATCTTAGAGTATGATTATGAACGTTTTCTTCACTTGGCCTCTGCAACACCATTGTCTCTTTTCATTCATTTATTTATTTATTTATTTATTTATTTATTTATTTATTTATTGAGATGGAATGTTGCTCTTGTTGCCCAGGCTGGAGTGCAATGGCGTGATCTTGGCTTACAGCAACCTCCGCCTCCCGAGTTCTCCTGCCTCAGTCTCCAGAGTAGTTGGGATCACAGGCATGCGCCACCACGCCCGGCTAATTTTGTATTTTTAGTAGAGAAGGGGTTTCTCCATGTTGGTCAGGCTGGTCTCGAACTCCTGACCTTAGGTAATCCACCCGCCTCAGCCTCCCAAAGTGCTGGGATTACAGGTGTGAGCCACTGCTCCTGGCTATCTCTTTTTGTTTTTAAATTTATTTTCATTTTTTTATTTTTGAGATGGACTCTCGCTCTTGTTGCCCAGGCTGGAGTGCAATGTCGCGATCCGGCTCACCGCAACCTCCACTTCCCAGGTTCGAGCAATTATCCTGCCTCAGCCTTCTGAGTAGCTGTGACTACAGGCACACAATACCACATCTGGCTAATTTTGAGTTTTTAGTAGAGACAGAATTTCTCCATGTTGGTCAGGCTGGTGCTGAACTCCTGACCTTAGTTGATCCGCCCGCCTCAGCCTCCCAAAGTGCCAGGATTACAAGCATGAGCTACCACGCCCAGCCCATCGTTGTCTCTTGATTCTCCTCCTACTTCCCCGGCTGCTGCTTCTCAATATCCTTTGCTAATTCTTCTACATCACTCCCAACTCTTTTCTAGGGAGGCCCAGAACTCACTCTCTGGACCTCTTCCCTTCTCTGTCTACTCTTGCTCCTTAGGTGGATTTAACTAGTCATATGGTTTTAAAGATCATCTACAAGCTGATAACCCAATTTAGACCTCCAGCCTGGGTCTCTCCTCTGAACTCCTGTGGATTCAGCATCTCCACTTGGATGTTAGATAGGCATCTCTAACTCATTTTTTTTTTTTTTTTTTTTTGAGACAGAGTCTCGCTCTGTTGCCCAGGCTGGGATGCAGTGGCTCCATCATAGCTCACTGCGGCCTTGACCTCTCAGGCTCAAGTGATCCTCCCCTCTCGGTCTCCAGAGCAGCTGGGACCACATATGTGTGCCATCATGCCTGCCCAGCTAATTAAAAAAAATTGTTTTTTGTAGAGATGTAGTCTATGTTGCCCAAGCTGGTCACAACTCCGGGGCTCAAGTGATCCACCTGCCCCAGCCTCCCAAAGTGCTGGGATTATAGGCATGAGCCACTGTGCCCGGCCAAACTCAATTTATCTAAAAAAAAAAAAAGCCTCCTAATTTTCGTCCTAAAGCGTTCCCCATCTCAGTGGAGAAAAGCTTTTCTTTTACATGCTTGGGGTAAAACTCTTGGAGTCATCTTCGGCTTCTCTCTTTCTCTCATACTCTACATGAATCATTTAACAAACTTGATTAACTTTAAATTCAAAACAAAATACTAATAATATGACCACTTATTCTTTTAATTAGTAATTTACTTCTTTTCTTTTTCCATTTATTCTTCATGATGGTATATAACTGACCACTTCTTACCACTTCACTTCTACTACTGTGGTCTAAACCATCATCATTTCTCACCTCAACGATTGCATTAACTTCCTAATGCTATACTTCTCTGTATCTGTTCTTCCTACGGTATTCTGAGGGATCTTATGAAAATGCAAGTAAGATTAGGTCACATTTTGGCTCAAAACCTCCAGTGACTTCCCATCTCACTCATGATTTTACTACCCACCCCATCCCTGGCCTCCCTGACCTCCTCTCCTTATATTCTCCCCCTTGGTCCCTCAGCTCCAGACACACGGGCTTCCTTTCCATTCCCTGAGCATAGCGTGCTTCCACCTCAGGACCTTTGAACTTACTCATCCCTCTACTTAGGACACTTTAATCACATATCCATATGGCTTGCTCTCTCACTTCTATTCAGATATCACCTTGACGGTGGAGCTGTCCAGACTACCCTTGTGTAAAGCAGTATTTCCGCACCCCTGCCTCTGGACTACCTGTCCTCCTTATGCCGTAATAATTTCCTCCCATAACACCTATTATCATTTGTCTAATAGACACATTATCTATTAGACAAATGGGACTTCCCGAGCATGTCCTGGTTACTGTAGAAGTGTCTCCTCCTCAAGGCAATGTTATAATGAGAAGTGAGGGAAATAGTCAACAAGGGCTGCAAAAGCATGTTGGTCTAATTAGTGCCCCCTTGCACAGAGATCCGGGGAGAAGTCTGAGGAGGGAGTATCCAAAGATGACATAACCTGAGTGCAGATTTTCGATTGTAAGTGAAAAGTGAGCTGAGCCTGTGCTCAAGGACTTCCTGTGTGCTGAGCACCCGTGCCGAGCACTGTCTCTCACTAGCTTGCTGATGGGGGTTTGGGTTTATAAATTTCATGTTTCACTCACCAACACTAACTCATTTTATATCTCAATCAAAACGGAATGTGTGAATCCAGGCTCGGTGGCTCATGCCTGTAATCCCAGCACTTTGGGAGGCTGAGGCAGGCAGATGGCTTGAGCTCAGGCATTGGAGACTGGCCTGGGCAACACAGCGAAACCCCATCTTTACCAAAAATACAAAAAAATTAGCCAGGTATGGTGGCATGTGCCTGTAGTACCAGCTACTCTGGAGGCTAAGGTAGGAGGGCTGCTTGAGCCCAGGAGGCACAGGGTGCAGTGAGCTAAGATCGCGCCACTGCACTCCACCCAGACTCTGTCTCAAAAAAAAAAAAGTGTGTGTTTTTTTTTTCTGGAAGGAAATAGAACATATTCTGTAATATTCTGTACGTGGTTTGTGTGCCTTGGCACACAAAAGAATGCAATGATGATGGCCTTTCTCACTGGTTGGTTTGCTGTTCCCATAGTTAGAGGAGACTGCCCACATGGGGAGAGTGGCACAGAGGAGAGCAACATCAATCAACAGCGAATATGAACGTGATCGCGGTCTAATTAGCACCAGGCACCTCAGGGCAGCAGTATTGTCAGAGGCATTGGAACCAGAGGGACTCCATCTTGAATAAGGTCTGGGTAAAATGAGGCTGACACGTACTGGGCTGCATTCCCAGGAAGTTAGGCATTCTTAGTCACAGGACAAGATAGAGGTCATAAAGACCCTGCTGATAAAACAGTGCAACAAAGAAGGCAGCCAAAACTCACCAAAACCAAGGTGGTGATGAAAGTGACCTCTGGTTGTCCTCACTGCTCATTAAACGCTAATTATAATGTATTAGCATGCTCAAAGACACTCCCAGCAGCACCACGACAGTTTACGAATGCCATGGCAACATTAGGAAGTTACCCTATATGGTCTAAAAGGGGAGAAACCCTCAGTTAGGGTAAATCCCTGCCCCTTTCCTGGAAAACTCATGAATAATCCACCCCTTGTTTAACATATAATCAAGAAATAACTATACGTGTACTCAGTCGAACATCCTATGCCACTGCTCTGCCTATGGAGTAGCCATTCTTTTATTCTTTTACTTCTCTAATAAACTTACTTTCACTTTACTTTATGAACTCGCCCCAAATTCTTTCTTGTGCAAGATCCAGAACCTTCTCTTGGGATCTGGATCAGGACCCCTTTCCTGTAACAGTATTAGTCATAACTATTATCTGAAAAAGTATATTTATATGGTACTTTACAAATTCAGTTGTGCACGATAGACTCTGACCCATGTCATTCTCACAATCACCCCATAATGTCAATCCTTCCATTTCACAATAAAGAAACTGAGGCTCAGGCTGGAGACGGTGGCCCACACCTATAATCCCAGCACTTTAGGAGGCTGAGGCAGTGGGATCATTTGAGGATTGGAGTTTGAAACCAGCATGGGCAAAATGGTGAGATTCCCGTTCTACAAAAAAAAAAAAAAAAAAATGTTTTTGGCCAGGCATGGTGGCTCATGCCTGTAATTCCAGCACTTTAGGAGGCTGAGGCGGGAGGATCACAAGGTCAGGAGATCGAGACCATCCTGGCTAACATGGTGAAACCCCGTCACTATTAAAAATACAAAAAATTAGCCGGGCATGGTGGCGGGCACCTGTAGTCCCAGCTACTCGGGAGACTGAGGCAGGAGAATGGTGTGAACCTGGGAGGCAGAACTTGCAGTGAGCCAAGATCATGCCACTGCACTCCAGCCTGGGCGACAGAGTGAGACTCCATCTCAAAAAAAAAAAAAAAATTGTTTTTCATTAGTTGGGCTTGGTGGGGCGATTCTAGTCCCAGGTATAAGGGAGGCTGAGGCAGGAGGATTGTTTGGGCCCAGGAGTTTGGGGCTGCTGCAGTGAGCTGAGATCACATCATTGCACTTTAGCCTGCGTGACAGAATGAGACCATGTCTCAAAAGAGAAAAAAAAGAAGAAGAAGAAATTGAGGCTCAAGGAGGTTAGGGTGAATTGCTCAAAGCCATTCTGTTGTGACCTAAACCTAGAGTGAACATATGTCCTGATGTGTCCAGGACAGCCCGCAGTTTATGCCTATCATCCTGGTGTAATTATTAATAGCACCTTCTCACTCTCTGGAGTATCCTGGTTGGATAGTAAATTATATGGTCACTCTACCAAAATCTGTTTCTTTCATTCACTTAAATCCAATCTTTTATTTCATTACTGCCTTGTTTCCTGCACTTATGGCAGCTTCAGGATGATTATAACAGCTGAAAAGGCTGGATTCAGACCATGGTATCGCTTCTATGAGAAAGGACATTTCAAGTTGCAAACAAACAATTCAACCAGTGATTTTAAAGTTGAAAACTACCGATATAGTACGACAGTGAAGAGATCAGGGTCTCAATCTCTTCACCGTGTTGGAAGTTGCGTGGCTTTGGCGAAATTAATGTGAAAAAAAAAAATCAGCCAGAGCACCATCAGCATAGACATTATTCAAAATGTCAGGCCTGAGAAGGAGCTAAAACACGGCCTGTCTTGGGGAGGAAACAGCAAGAATTTTATGAAACTTTAGCTGGAGTGGGAGAGGGGGTTGTCAGCCAGAATTTGGGGATGAGTTGGGCAAAGAGATTCTTGAAAGAGGGAGGAATCGTGGTTGCAAATGAGCAGCCACTGGGCACTTTGGATTTATCAGCCTGGACAGGATGAACAGTTAGGGGCTAAGGTCCTGCGCAGGAAGAGGTGGAAGGAACAACTGTGGGCAAAGGGGACCTGCAGGGGAAAATGTTCCATGTGGAAAATGCTAGGACTTCAGGGTCTCTTAGGTTAGTTAACTCTTCCAAGCCTCATTTTCCTCATCTGTAAAATGAGGATGATAACAGTTTATAAGGGTGGTTCTGAGGATGGAATGTTCTCACTACATAGATGTTCAGCAAACAGTGGCTCTTATTCTTTGAGTCTCTTCCCCACCTTGTGCCCCCAGTGTAGTAGTAAGGGTATGGATTTTCTTTATGCTGTATATAAAAGTTTGAGAAACTATCAATTGTTTGTAATAAGGAATGAAAACTCCAAAAGGCATATGGGGTGAAGTGGAGGTCTGCACAGAGATTATGGAGGGAGGGGACCTCCAAAGCTGCTGTTGGCTTCAGGCACTCAACAGATTGGAACACAGTGTGGAGATTTATGGTAGTGTGAAGGTGCTTTATTTGTTATGAATTACTCAGAGATTTTACTATACTTTAACCTGGGGTGGGGAATCCTTCCTTTTTTGGTCTTTTGAAAATAAGGTAGATTTCTTCAGATGTGGAAAGTATCAATGACCAATCTGATAGCGTTTCATTATTTTATTTTTTTATTTTTGGAGGCAAAGTCTCACTCTGTCTGTTACCCTGGCTGGAGTACAGAGGTGCAATCTGGGCTCATTGCAACATCTCCCTCCTGGGGTTCAAGTGGGTCTCCTGTCTCAGCCTCCCGAGTAGCTGGGACTACAGGCGTGCACCACCACGCTTGGCTAATTTTTGTATTTTTAGTAGAGATGAGGTTTTGCCATGTTGGCCAGGCTGGTCTCAAACTCCTGACCTCATGATCCACCCACCTCAGCCTCCTGAAGTGCTAGGATAACAGGCTGAGCCACCACCCTTGGCTCACTTTGTGACCTGTTTCTAAAAGCTAAAAAACTCACCTGACAAAAGAGATACTCTGTGGCCAAGCACGGTGGCTCACTCCTGTAATCCCAGCACTTTGGGAGGCCAAAGTGGGTGGGATCACTTGACGTCAGGAGTTTGAGACCAGCCTGGCCAACATGGTGAAACCCCCGTCTCTACTAAAAATACAAAAATTAGCCAGGTATGGTGGCCCGCACCTGTAATCCCAGCTACTTGGGAGGCTGAGACAGGAGAATTGCTTGAACCTGGGAGGTGGAGGTTGCAGTGAGACAAGATTGTGCCATTGCACTCCAGCCTGGGTGAGGAGAGTGAAACTGTATCTCAAAAAAACAAACAAACAAAAAAGAGAGAGAAACTTTGTGATTTACTCCATGGAACAAATATCATATAGAACTGTAACATTTATAAAGTCAGATTTCTGTTTCTAAACTTTAGGTTTATACCTTTTGGCAGATGACTAGATGATTCTTTCCCCATTCCAAGAGTAACAGATATTCAGCCAACTTGTGTGTGTGTGTGTGTGTGTGTGTGTGTGTATCACATGTGATTCAACATTTCAGTTTGTTTCTCGATACTTTTTGTATTTTAAATTGGACAAGTATTACTTTTATAAGAAAAAAGATAATTACTAAAAATGAATGAGAAATACATATACATGTAGAATTTACATAGTGTCAAGTAAATGATAAGGGTAGAAAGAGTGCAGAGAAAAAAAAAGATTAAAACGAAGGTGGCTGAAGAACGCTTTGTGAAGGAGGTGAGATTGAAATGTGCCTTGAAAGGCCGGGTGAGGCGGCTCACACCTGTAATCTCAGCAAATTGGGAGGCTGAGGCGGGCGGATCACCTGAGGTCAGGAGTTTGAGACTAGCCTGGCCAACATGGTGAAACCCCATCTCTACTAAAAACACAAAAATTAGCCAGGTGTCATGGCAGGTGCCTGTAATCCCAGCTACTCTGGAGGCTGAGGCAGGAGAATCACTTGAACCTGGGAGGTGAAGGTTGTAGTGAACCAAGATCACGCCACTGCACTCCAGGCTGGGAAACAGAGTGAGACTCCGTCTCAAAAAGGAAAAAAAAAAAAAAAACCACCAAAATGGGCTTTGAAGAATGGAGGGGATGCAGATAAAAGAGAGAGGGAAAGAATCAGAAGTATTGGAGAGTAGAAATGCAACAGAGAATTGTAAAGTTTATGTTGGGGGAAAACAATTAGTTTGTCTCAAGTGTAGTATTTATGCAAAGGAGAAAACTTTAGGGATGTAGGGCACACATTGTAAAGAGCTTGGAATTAGGATCTAAGGAATGTTATACTCTATCCTGCAAAATTCAGAGACAAATTTGAGAACTGACTAGCACTTTAACTTGCAAAAAAAGACAAGTTGGTACAGAACTAGCACATCTAATTTTTTAAAAAAGTATTTGAATTATAACATGGTGAAACCCCATCTCTACTAAAAATACACAAATTAGCTGGACGTGGTGGTGGGCGCCTGTAATCCCAGCTACTCTCAAGGCTGAGGCAGGAGAATCGCTTGAACCCAGAAAGTGGAGGTTGCAGTGAGCTGAAATCGCACCATTGCACTCCAGCCTAGGCATCAAGAGCAAGACTCTGTCTAAAAAAAAAATCACAAAGTCGGGAGATAGCTCAGATTGTTATATATCAGTCAACAATTCTGATTGGATAACTTTGGGGTCAGTTTTGATAAAAAGAAAAATAAAATATTTCTGTCTTTTACATAAAAAATAACTTTATGGCTTATCTTGGAATTCAAGACTTTCCAAATATTTCTGGTTTTCATGGCTTATCTCAGAGTGCAAAATTTTTAGGAATGTCAGCCTTTTCCAGACTATGGTACAGGATGGGCTTGATTAGTCGATATGGTGGGCAGGGCTAGACTAGTTTTACAGACTAGCGTTCACACTAAACGTCCATAGGCTTCCATAGGGCCACCCGGTAGCGTTGTACAGATTGTATAGGCTGTGCACTGCACAACTTTAGATGTTATGTGCACAGTTATAAAATGCAAAGTCAGCTGGAGTGGCTCATGCCTGTAATCCCAGCACTTTGGGAGGCCGAGGTGGGTGGATCACCTGAGGTCAGGAGTTCAAGACTAGCCTGGCCAACATGGTGAAACCCCATCTCTACTAAAAATACAAAAATTAGCTGGGCATGGTGGTGTGCACCTGTCATCCCAGCTACTCAGGAGGCTGAGGCAGGAGAATCGTTTGAACCCAGGAGGTGGAGGTTGCAGTGAGCCAAGATTGTGCCATTGTACTCCAGCCTGGGCGACAGAGGGAAAAAAAAGGAAAGTCTACTCAACCATACCTGGAAGCCTAGAGGCCAGGCAGGTAACACAAATCAGTGAAACCTACGGCTCACTGAAAGGATTCCAACAAATTTAAAAATAATGGTCAGAGCACTGTGGAGTTGCGGTAAAACAAATTTGTAGACTACGTTCAGCCTTGGAGCTCAAGTTTGGGACCTCTGCTATATAAGGTAGAGGCAGTCAATATTTTTGTGCAGGGTAATGATGCAAAGAGATATGTAAAATAGATTACCATAGAGAAAAGAGGCTACAAAGAAATAAAAAAGTCAGAAAAGTACTTCAATAATCTGGGTTGAGGAAACAGGGGCCTGGCTGGGCCAGAGCTACGTGGATAGACATAGAAAAAAAAGAATTAATAGAATTTAGTGATCAGATTCAGATTTGATTCTGAACCGAATCAATTCAGACTTGATTTCTCATAAGACAAAATAAAAAGAAAGGGAGACCAGAGTAATGCAAGGTTTTGAACTTGGGTCCTTAGGAAAACACCTGGAAGAAAAATATTTACCTTGGAAATAATTTCAGATTAAAAAAATAATCTTTTGGCCGGGCGCGGTGGCTCACGCCTGTAATCCCAGCACTTTGGGAGGCCGAGGTGGGCGGATCACGAGGTCAGGAGATCAGGACCATCCTGGCTAATACAGTGAAACCCCGTCTCTACTAAAAATACAAAGAATTAGCCGGGCGTGGTGTTAGGCGCCTGTAGTCCCAGGTACTCGGTAGGCTGAGGCAGGAGAATGGCTTGAACCCGGGAGGTGGAGCTTACAGTGACTCAAAATTGTGCCACTGCACTCCAGCCTGGTTGACAGAGCGAGACTCCATCTCAAAAAAAAAAAAAAAAAAAAAAAACCCAAAAAACCTGTTAGAATATGATAATAACAATCACGTTTTGAAAGCTTATGTAATGCTGGCCGGGCACGGTGGCTCACGCACTTTGAGAGGCCGAGGCAGGCAGATCACTCGAGGTCAGGAGTTCAAGACCAGCCTGGCCAACATGGCGAAACCTCATCTCTACTAAAACTACAAAAATTACCCGGGCTTTATAGCGGGCACCTGTAATCCTAGCAACTGGGGAGGCTGAGGCAGGAGAATTGCTTGAACCCAGGAGGCAGAGGCTGTAGTGAGCAGAGATCGAGCCACTTCACTCCAGCCTGGGCAACAAAGTGAGAAGCCACCTTAAAAAAAAGAAAAGTGCTTATGTAATGCTATGGTACTGCTCATAATAAAAAATATGTGGGGAAAAAAGCTGACAAGATGAAGATAAAAATTGGAAAAAACTATGCAAAAAACATTAACAAAATGTTATCTCTCAGCAATGTGATTATAAGTTACAAAAATTTTCTTTATACTTGTACTATGTTTCCAAAATTTCTACAATGAATGTGTTATATTTAAAAATAGAAAAAATATTTTTCAAGATCCTAGAGGCTTCCCTTTTACATAAGCCATAAATTCGACCTTCATTATTTTGTTTCTGTGGCAACCATTTGTGATAGTAAGTGCTAACAGGCTTGGCTTTTTGGTTTTGGAAAAATTGGTCCTTTTCTGGTGTACTAAATAGAAAGTCTTTGTAATCCTCAGGAGATAAAGATTTAATGTTGCCTAGTGATACAGAGTTGTTTTAGCCATTATTTTCTTATTCAAAAACTAACTTCAATTGTTTTAATGATTTTTAGAAAAGATGGTTTTTCTTTTTTTTTTTTTTTTGAGATGGAGTCTCACTTTGTCACCCAGGGTGGAGTGCAGTGGCGTGATCTCAGCTCACTGCAACCTCCACCTCCTGGGTTCAAGCAATTCTCTGCCTCAGCCTCCCAAGTAGCTGGGATTACAGGCGCCTGGCACCATGCCCAGCTGATTTTTGTATTTTTAGTAGAGATGGGGTTTCGCCATCTTGGCCAGGCTGGTCTTGAACTTCTGACCTCGTGATCTACCCTCGTCGGCCTCCCAAAGTGCTGGGATTACAGGTGTGAGCCACTGAGCCCAGACTCTTTTTTCAGAATTAGCTATTAGCCTTTCCCAAGTTGTATTCATAGCTTAAAGCCTATATGAGCTTTTGCCAAGAACATAAAGATTCAAGCATAAAGGAATGATAACAGTATTATTCTGTTTAAGGCTGGGCGAGGTGGCTCACACCTGTAATCCCAGCACTTTGGGAGGCCGATGTAGGTGGATCATTAGAGGTCAGGAGTTTGAGACCAGTCTGGCCAACATGGTGAAACCCCGTTGCTATTAAAATATAAAAATTAGCCGGGCATGGTGGCGCATGCCTGTAATCCCAGCTACTCGGGAGGCTGAGACATGAGAATCACTTGAAACCAGGAGGCAGAGGTTGCAGCGAACCAAGATCGCACCACTGCACTCCAATCTGGGGGGCAGGATGGGAATTTTCCCCCCAAAAAAAAAAAAAAAAAAAAAAAACTGCTTATAGGAGTGTTAAGTTTTAAAAAATGCCTTCACATAGGCCTGGCACAGTGGCTCACGCCTGTAATCCCAGCACTTTGGGAGGCCGAGGCAAGTGGATTACCTGAGGTCAGGAGTTTGAAACCAGGCTGACCAACACGGTGAAACCCCATCTCCTAAAAATACAAAATTAGCTGGGCGTGATGGCGCATGCCTGTAATCCCAGATACTCAAGGAGCTGAGGCAGAATTGTTTGAACCCGGGAGGTGGAGGTTGCAGTAAGCCAAGATCGTGCCATTGCACTCCAGCCTGGGCAACAATAGCGAAACTGCCTCTTAGAAAAAAAAAAAAAGGCTTCACAAATATTTGATGCCAGGCTCAGGCTCATTTGACCTTTAAGAAGAAAAACAGGATATAATTACAGCTGATTTTTTTCAGCTGTATTTCGTGGAGAAGACATCGAGGCTCACAGAGGTAAAGTCTCCTGCTCAGTATCACAGAGTTATCAAATGGTAAAGCAAGAATTTAAGTCAAGGTCTTTCAAGTAGTACAATTTTTCTTACAGATGATGAATTGCAAACCGTGAGGACTGTCCCCGGCCCACAGGATTGGACCTCCTTGCTATGCTGACAGCTGGATCTGTTCATCAACTCACCACCTTTGCCCAGGCTCCATGACCTGACCAAGCCCCAGGCTATCACTGTGGTACAGCGGCTCTAGCACCCAGTAAAACCCAAAATCCAACAAAGGAGAACAGAAGGTGACTAACAACTCTAAATTTTTTTTATTTTTTTATTTTTATTTTTATTTTTTTTTTTGAGACGGAGTCTTGGTGTCTCTCCCAGTCTGCAGTGCAGTGGCGCGATCTGGGCTCACTGCAAGCTCAGCCTCCCGGGTTCACGCCATTCTCCTGCCTCAGCCTCCCCAGTAGCTGGGACTACAGGCACCCGCCACCACGCCTGGCTAATTTTTTGTATTTTTTTTTAGTAGAGACGGGGTTTCACCGTGTTCGCCAGGAAGGTCTTGATCTCCTGACCTCGTGATCCACCCGCCTAGGCCTCCCAAAGTGCTGGAATTACAGGCGTGAGCCACCGCCCCCAGCCTAACAACTCTAATTTCTTTAAGGCACATTTGGTATTTCAAACTTTGCACCATTGCACACAAGTCCTTCCTCAAAAGAATACAAGAGTCAAAGTCTGAGATAAATAATGAAAATGATAGAAAATTTTACAAGTTTGACGTAATAGTTCACATTCCACCAGCAGAATAATTTTTCTGTGTGAAAATCTTATACTCATCATAAATGGTTAAATTACGGGAGCACAATTCCTGATAACCTGAAGCAGAACTTGAAGAATTAACTTCAGTTCCACATGGTTACAGCCTCAAAATTAGTTTTCCCTTCATACTTCTTTTATATTATCCCATTTGGCAGTTATGCCCACTTGCTGCAGGAATTTCTCATTGTTTTGTGATCAGGGGTATTCATTTGTTTTAACTCATGCTATACAGTTCATGATGCAAACATGATTTTTACTTTGAATATAATTTTCGCTGGATACATTCTCACACTGTTCTTCACATATTATTGGGTTTTTTGTATGTACCATTTTCTTCTGCCAAGATGATTAACTTCTCATGTATACTGTTTGGGTATTTGTTTATACTTTTATGCTATTACCCATACTTCTTTGTTCAGTAAACCCTTATTGCTAGATAACTTGGATATACTAGCAAATAGCTCATTTATCATCCTACTAATCACTGTAAAAGCAACATTGCTTTCTATAAAGTTCATACTAATGTCACATACAATAAATATATTTATCAAATGAATGATTAAATGGATATCACCTAAGAAAATAGGTATTATAGCCAACTTTGAGTAGGCTGTTACAAAATGTAGGAAATTCTAATTTTATATATGTATTTATATATAAATATATACATTCATGTCAACAATATTTAAAGATATATATTTAAATATATATATATATATATTTGGAGAGAGGGAGTTTCGCTATGTTGCCCAGGCTGGTCTTGAACTCCTGGCCTCAAGCAATCCTTCCACCTCAGCCTCCCTAAGTGCTTGGATTTTAGGCGTGAGCCACTACATCCAGCCTAAAATATTTTTTGATGAGCAATAAAAATGGCTTAAATCTAGTTGTAACTTAGAATTTGAAATATTTTAAGATACCAAGCCTAAGCAATAAAGGGTAAACGTGAAGAACAAGATTTTACAAAAATGACCATACTTGGTAACTTCTCAGAGGAAGCAGTCTACCCTCCTGTTCAAAACCAATCCCTCCTGTGTTATCTATTTCTATATAATAAATTACCCAGACTTCACAGCTCAAAACAACAAACGTCCATTATCTCACACCATTTCGGATTTGAGGAATCTGGGAGCAACATGGTAGAGTGGTTCTGGCTCAGAATGTCTCATGAGAATTACAGCCAGATGTCAGCTAGGGCTGCCATTGTTTGAAGACTTAACTGAACTGGAGGATTCCCTTCCAAGCTCCCTCACATGGTTGTTGGCAAGAACCCCGTAGTTCCTCACCATATGTGCTTCTTCGCAGATGGCAGCTGGCTTCCCCCAAAGCAAATAATCAGGGAAGAGAGAGAAAGCGAGTGAGAGAAAGTCACCAATACAGAAGCCACAGTATATTTTATAACCTAATCTCAGAAATGACATAATGCCATCTCTGCCATATTCAATTAGTCACCGGACAATTGTGGGAGGGGCTGACAAAAGGGCATGACTACCAGGAGAAAGGATCATTGGGGGCCATCTTGGAGGCTGACTACCAAACTTCCCTTGTATTCTTTATGATCTTCTCCCATCTCTTCAGGAACTTTGCTGCATCCATTACCCTCTTACTCTTACAGTTTGACTAATTCCTCTTTACTAATTATTTCCCTATCTTGGTTCTGGATACTCTGAAACTATATTCTGAGGTTTCACTCTATACCTTCTTGTTTTCCTTGACTCTCTTTTGCCTTGACTAGTGTGACACCATTCTTCCCTGGCTTTTATCCACTGCCAACCTTCTTCCTTTAGTTCTCTATAAATGTTGGTATTTTTCACAATTTAGTCCTCATCTCTTTTTTCTTATTCTAAACACTCTCCTTTTCTAACTTTTTCTATGTCATTGCCCTTAGGTGCTATCTCTGTATGCTGATGACTTCCAAATCCAGATTCCTAGATTTGTTCTCTTTTTTCAGTTCCATTATTATATCCAACTCCTTGCTCAAGAGTCTGAAAGTCCCACAGGTTTCCCAACTGATAGCTGTGTTGGCTCTATTTGAGGGGATTACTTCTGGGAGCTTTTGATTAGGAATAGAAACATTTTTTAATAACAGTATTCCAGGCCAGATGTGGTGGCTCATCCATATAATCCTAACACTTTTGGAGGCTGAGGTGGGAGGATCACTTTGGGCCAGGAGTTCCAGACCAGCCTGGGCAACAGAGGGTGACTCCCATCTCTACAAATAAATAAAAGAACAAATATTTTAAAAAGTATTTAACTCCAAAATGAGTTGCGTCTGTTTGGTACAATCCCTAGGGCAAAGGCAAGATGGAATGTGGAAATGGCAAAAGCTCCCCTTTTTTTCAGAGGAAGCCACTGATATGTCCACCAAACCATTACTTATAGTTTTAGCTCATCCTAAAAGCAGAAGGCTCACCCTAATTACCAGTTTATGCAGAAAATATAAAAGGAAGAGCTGCACTCAGCCTCATAATCCACTTCTGTCTGCCATCACCTTCTTCAGATACTTCATGGTGCCTATCCCAAGACTCAGAACCTTACCAAATCCACTCCTACACAAATTGTTCAAGACCAGCCCCTCCCTGGAATGCTCTAGATTTCAGACCTAAATTTCTCTGAAACTAATGTTATGAAACCAAGTTCTAAGAGCTGTGTCC
This sequence comes from Piliocolobus tephrosceles, assembly GCF_002776525.5. Lineage (NCBI taxonomy): Eukaryota > Metazoa > Chordata > Mammalia > Primates > Cercopithecidae > Piliocolobus > Piliocolobus tephrosceles. Next base: position 31,837,164 of record NC_045443.1, on the reverse strand, counting down.
CCCAGGGCGTCTCTAGCACAGACACTCTACCTCCTGCAGCTCTTGTCCCCACATTTTTATGATGTAACTGTGCTGTGAGCAAGAGTTCGTAATGCAGTACAACATTTGCATATAATGCAATAATTATCCACTAAATATTATAATTATGGAATAACATCGTAAGGCCCAATCACAAGCTACATTCAGCAGCAGCCTGCTCATACACATACAATATCAGAAACTGTTTTCACTTTTAAGTTGATCTTGAAATGGGAAAGATTCCCTGTCCCCCTCGCAGAGCATGCAGTGGGGTGTGGCTCACTTTTTCAGTGCCTCACTGCTCAAACCTCTAAGGGAGCATACGGACGGGTAGGCTGTGGGGCTCCAACCCCACGGCAGTGTCTAGGGGTGAATGTTTATGGCTCCTGAAGCCCCCATGGGCATGTGTTATAGGATGCTCTTAGTTTGCCATCTTGTGTTAACCAGCTCAATTAGACCCTCTACCTTGTTGCAAGGACAGAAGGCTTTCTGTGTCCTGGGTTCTTGCCTTGCTGTACCGGAAGAATCTGATCACACGTGGGCTTGGAGAATGAGTGCAAAATTTTACTGAGCAGAAGTAGCTCTCAGCCCATGGGGGAGCCAGAAGGGAGATAGTCTTCCCCTGGAGTTGGACCACTCGGGAGCCCCAGCTCTCCTCCGACTTTCCTGGCCAACCTCCACCTCATCCTGCCTGCCGGTGGCGTCCCACCAGTTGGTGGCCTGCTGGCGTGCCAGTGCCTGCTGGTGTGCTCTTCTCCTGGTGTGCTCCTCTCAACAACCAGCCACTTGCGTCTTCTTCCACCAACGTGTTTCTCACAACGTCCAGCCACTGTGTCTGCCTGCTAAGGTCTCTGGTTTTTACAGGCCCAGGATGGGGGCGTGCCAGGCCAGGGTGGTCTTGGGAAATGCAACATTTGGGCAGGAAATACTTGTCCTCATCTAGGTCTGTGGGGTGGAGCCCTAGGCAGGGACCACGCCTTTCTCTACCCAGCACTTCCCTTCCTCCCTTTTGTATTATTTAAAGGGACCACACTCTTCCCTTTCCAGCACTCCAGTATCAATATGTACCCTTAATTAGGAACACTTGATGTCAAGTGGATGGATGTTTCCTCTTATTCAAGCTATGAACCTTATTTTCACCAGTGAAATGATTGGCATTGAGATTGAGCGCCCAGAACTTCTCCACATGCTTGAATCTCTAGAGCCTCCATTCTCAGGCTGATGAAATCATTTCTGTACTTCAAACCCATCTAGCAGGAGACACTGCCTAGAAGCCGGTTAGTAGTGCTAAGAGGTGACAACATGCTAGCAGTCCTCACTCACTTTCAGCGCCTCCTTGGCGTCCACGTCCACTCCTGCTGCGCTTGAGGAGCCCTTAAGTCTGCCACTGCGCTGTGGGAGCCCCTCTCTGGGCTGGCCGAGGCTGGAGCCAGCTCCCTCTGCTTGCGGGGTGGTGTTGAGGGAGAGGCGCAGGCAAGAACCGGGGCTGTGTGTGGCACTCGTGGGCCAGCGTGAGCTCCGGGTGAGTGCAGGCTCAGCGGGCCCCACACTCGGAGCGGCCCCAGGCAGTGAAAGGCTTAGCACCTGGGCCAGCAGCTGTGGAGGGTGCACCAGGTCCCCTAGAACTGCCAGCCCGCCCATGCTGCCCTCGAATTCTCTCAGGACCTCTACCGCCTCCCTGCGAGGCAGGGCCAGCAGTGGCAACCTGCTCAGGTCCTCTTCCATGCTGTGGAAGCTTTGTTCTTTTGCTCTTCGCAACGAATCTTGCTGCTGCTCACTCGTTGGGTCTGCATCACCTTTATCAGCTGTAACACTCACTGTGAAGGTCTGCAGCTTCACTCCTGAAGCCACCAAGACCACAAACCCACTGGGAGGGACAAACACCTCCAGATGTGCCACCTTTGAGAGCTGTAACACTCACCACAAAGGTCTGCAGCTTCACTCCTGAAGCCAGTGAGACCACAAACCCACCAGAAGGAAGAAACTCTGGACACATCTGAACATCAGAAGGAACAAACTCCGACACATCATCTTTAAGAACTATAACACTCACCACAAGGGTCCGCAGCTTCATTCTTGAAGTCAGCGACACCAAGAACCCACCAATTCCAGACACAGTGCCACAGTTCTAAAGCTTAAAGCTGGTCAGGGACCACAAGAAGAAACACATTTCATCCAAGGACACACGAGCTCCCCTCCCCTCCCCTGCCTTCCCCTCCCCTCCCATCCCCTGCCTTCCCCTCCCCCGCCTTCCCCTCCCCTCCCCCGCCTTCCCCCCTCCCCCGCCTTCCCCTTCCCTCCCCTGCCTTTCCCTCCCCTCCCCTCCCCTGCCCTACCCTACCCTTCTTTTTTTCTTTCAACTATAGAGTGAGGTCTCACTGCATTGCCCAGGTTGGTATCAAGCTCCTGGGCTCAAGTGATCCACCAGCCTCAACCAGCCAAAGTGCTGGGACTACAGGTGTGTGCCACCACACTCTGCTAGAAACGGGAGTTTCTAAATGTTAAAATACATGGTGGCTCACACCTGTAATCCAAGCACTTTGGGAGGATGAGGCAGGCGGATCACCTGCTGTCAGGAGTTTGAGACCAGTCTGGCCAACATGGTGAAACCCCGTCTCTACTAAAAATACAAAAATTAGCCAGGCATGGTGGCAGATACTTGTAATCCCAGCTACTTGGGAGGCTGAGACAGGAAAATCGCTTGAACCCAGGAAGCAGAGATTGCAGTGAGCCGAGATCATGCCATTGCGCTCCAGCCTAGGGGACAAGAGCAAGAATTCGTCTCAAAAAAAAAAATTTCAGGGGACAGGCATGGTGGCTCATGCCTGTAATCCCAGCACCCCAGCACTTTGGGAAGCCGAGGCAGGCAGATCACTTGAGGTCAGGAGTTCAAGACCATCTTGGCTAACATGGTGAGATCCCCCCCGTCTCTACTAAAAATACAAAATATTCGCCAGACATGGTGGCTCACACCTGTAATCCCCATTACTTGGGAGGCTGAGACAGGAGAATAGCTTGAACCCAGGAGGTGGAAGTTGCAGTGAGCCGAGATTGCACCACTGCACTCCAGCCTGGGCAACAGAGCGAGGCTCCATCTCAAA
>NC_045443.1:31830157-31833645 GCF_002776525.5 Piliocolobus tephrosceles | reverse complement strand
GCCCAGGCTGGAGTGCAGTGGCCGGATCTCAGCTCACTGCAAGCTCCACCTCCTGGGTTTACGCCATTCTCCTGCCTCAGCCCCCCGAGTAGCTGGGACTACAGGCGCCCGCCACCTCACCCGGCTAGTTTTTTTGTATTTTTTAGTAGAGACAGGGTTTCACCGTGTTAGCCAGGATGGTCTCGATCTCCTGACCTCGTGACCCGCCCAACTCGGCCTCCCAAAGTGCTGGGATTACAGGCTTGAGCCACCGCGCCTGGCCATAAAATTAATTTTTAAGCAGAAAGAAAAATTGAAATATTTGTACTGAGAAAAATGCCATGTCTAACAAACTTAATGCTAGTCCTAGATTGTTTAGGTAGTTTTATAAAGGCAGGGAGGAAGGAAGGGAAAGAAAGAGGGTAAAAAGAAAACAATACACAAAGGAGGCCTCCTTATCCAGAAATCAGTGAGAAAGTTTGGAGGCTTTGGTTCTGGATACCCCAAAACTGTCTTTTCAAGTTGATCAACGTTCCTTCATCTCATAGTGCTATTTTATATATATTGAGATTGCAGAAATGTATGGCTGATATATTTGTAGTTTGGTATGTTGAGAATGCTTTCATAATTAAGACATATATACGTTTTTTGTAGTGCAAGTAATCTCGATGTTTGAATGTTTGAATGATCGACTGAAAAGAAGACACAAACAATTTCAAACAGTGTCTCTGGTACCAGGACAAACCAGGAACATTCTGATCCTAGAGTTGTTTAAACAAAGGCTGGAGAGTACTGCCTTCTTTGGCATACCAGAACTCACAGTAAGATGGTGAGTTACTGTGTAACCAGATGTGACCTTCAAGTCCAACAAGTCCAACGCTATCAAATTATAAAGAAGAATTTCAGTAGCAGCTCAGATTACAACCTCACTCACTCCACTGAGCCACTCTGAGTATTGCAAAACACTTATTATAGGATGCAGGTATTGGTAAGGCGATTCTAATCAATGTCCTAATGTGTTTTTTCAAAAGTGTTTTCTTGCAAACCGAGTTTTAAGACATCATGACCCTGCATGAATCACAAGATCAAAAACGTCTTCTGAGATTCTGCAAACATGGTATTTCTATCTCCTTGACATTCTCCTGTAACATTCCAGACAGGCTGTTGAGATTGAGGTAGAGATAGAATGGGCAGCCTGAAGAAAATGGTAAATGTTTGTAAAACCCTCAGAGGGGATTTGGTGAAGCAGAAGGCCCAGACCAGATAAAAAGACTGCGAAGCTGTGTTGAAGGTTCACCTGAGTTTAGAGGGCATGGATTTATTGTAGCTGTTGCATACTAGACCCCTTGAGTTTGTTTTCACATTTGATCCTCATGATATCTAAATATGTAAATATAATTTTCCTGATTATGCAGGATTTAAGTCACTAATACAAGCTGCCACCACTAGTTAGGGTTTTGTGGTTGCAAACAACAGAAAATCACTTTTATCATAAGATAAAAGGGATTTCCTTGGAAAAATATGTGGAAACGAGGGACAAAACAAAAGGGGAGGTTAATGAACCAGTATGTAAAAAACAAAACCAAAGCATTTCACAGGCCTTAGTAGTAGAAATGAATAGATTGATTATTTAGGACCTAGCTGCCTGTGTATTGCTTAATACCTTTAGATCACTCCACCCCAGAGTCCAATTCCAGAGAGAGGAGATGGTGGGGAGACACTGTCTGCCTTAGCCAGAGTCATATTCTTAGTTGAGGAGCTGCCTCCAGGACTGGAATACAGCATTGTGCAGATTAAGATGGTTTTGCCAAAGAAAGGAGGCTGGATAATAGTGAGCAAAAGTCCGCTGCAGATCAAATAGCAGAATCTATATTTGTCAGATGTGAAACCTAACGTTATATGTTCTTTAGCTAGGTCTGTTGTCATCTGGATGATTATAGCACAAGTGAAACAGAAAAGTAAGAGATTTAAAGGCGTTAATGCCGGAAATAGTGATGGATAATCACTATGCTTCTGAGCTAGGGAAGAAAATGAAGCCAGAAGATAATTTGGAAACCAGGAGAACTGAGACAAGATGGGTTTAAATCAAGTTTAGCCTAGAGTTGCCTTCTCACATATTTAAGTTTGGCCTAAAGGTTTTTCTGTACGTCATGAACTGTAAAAAGTGGAGGTGTAAACTGACCCTAGCCCACACCTGTGCCAATCACTGAGTTTTGGCCAATCAGATGTAGCCAAATGTTCAAACCGTGTTCCAATAAGGCAAATGCCAAGCTGTAACCAATCCAGTTGTTTCTGTACTTCACTTCTGTTTTCTGTATATCACTTTCATTTTGCTATCCATAAATCTTCTACCACGTAGCTGAGCTGGATTTGCTATGAATCTGCTGTGATTCTGGGGGTTGCCCTATTTGCAAATTGTTCATTGCTCAGTTAAGCTCCTTTTACATTTAATTCCACTGAAGTTTTTCTGTTTTTTATTTTTTGTTTTTTGTTTTTGTTTTATTTTTTAACAGTGGTAAGAAATTTCTAAGAATCTTCTGAGATTTTCTTTTTTTCTTTTCTTTTTCTTTTTTTTTTTTTTTTTTTTGAGACAGAGTCTCCCTCTTTTTTAGACATCATTTCACCATGTTGGCCAGGCTGGACTCAAACTCCTGATCTCAAGTGATTCACCTGCCTTGGCCTCCCAAAGTGCTGGGATTACAGGAGTGAGCCACTACGCCCAGCCGAATCTTCTGAGATTATGCCAGAAATTATTATTTTTTTTTAAGATGGAGTTTCGCCCTTTTGCCTAGGCTGGAGTGAAGTGGTGCAATCTTGGCTCTCTGCAACCTCCGGGCCTGGGTTCAAGCAATTCTCCTGCCTCAGCTTCCCAAGTAGCTGGGATTACAGGTGCCCACCACCATGCCTGGCTAATTTTTGTATTTTAGTAGAGTTGAGGGTTCACCATGTTGGCCAGGCTGGTCTCGAACTCCTGACCTCAGGTGATCCACCCACCTCGGCCTCCCAAAGTGCTAGGATTACAGGCATGAGCCACCATGCCTGGCCTATTATGCCAGAAATTCTATGATGTAAACCAAGCAAGAGACATGCCATGAGAAACTGAGGTGCTACGAAAGGTCATCAAAGAGCAAATAAAGTTCCAATTGTATTTTCATTTCATTTATTTATTTATTTAAAATAGAGCCAGACACAGTGGCTCACTCCTATAATCCCAGCACTTTGGGAAGCTAAGGCTTGAGCCCAGGAGTTTGAGACCAGCCTGGGAAATATAGCGAGACCCTGTCTCTATAAAATAATTTTTAAATTAAATTAGCCAGACATGGTGGCACATGCCTATAGTTCCAGCTAGTCTAGAGGCTGAGATAGGAGGATCACTTGCACCCATGAGATTGAGGCTGCAGTGAGCTATGTTCACGCCACTGCACTCCAGTCTGGGCAACAGAGCAAGACCCTATCTCAAATGAATAGAATAGAATAGAATAGAATAGAATAGAATAGAATAGAATAGA
>NC_045443.1:31822407-31830147 GCF_002776525.5 Piliocolobus tephrosceles | reverse complement strand
TAGAATAGAATAGAATAGAATAGAATAGAATAGAATAGAATAGAATAACCATACTGTCATTTATTTCCATTTACTAGGGGAAAAGAGGGAGAAGTAGAATCATCACCATCCAGCTCACCAAATAATATGAGATCCAAAGCTGGCTGCTGTGGTGCATGCCTGTAATCCCAGCTACTCAGGAGACTGAGTTGGAAGGATCTCTTGAGCCCAGGAGTTTAAGACCAGCCTGGGCAACCTAGCAAGACCCTGTCTCAAATGAACAAATAATATGAGATCCTTTGAGGTAAGCTTTACCGTAAACATACATTTCTAACATTCTATTCTTACCCAGTGAAAATCTATAAAATAAATCTAAAATTACCCACAAACCTGTTGTTTTCTTTAGTTTTGTTTTATTATACGTGTGTGTGTGTGTGTGTGTATATATATACATATTTTTTTCTTTTTTCTTTTTTTTTAAATACAGATGGGAGCATGGTGGCTCACACCTGTAATCCCAACACTTTGGAAAGCCAAGGCAGGAAGGTCCCCTGAGGTCAGGAGTTCAAGACCAGCCTGGCCAACATGGTGATACACCATCTTTACTAAAAATACAAAAATTAGCTGGGAGTGGTGGTATACACCTGTAGTCCCAGCCCCTCAGGAGGCTGAGGCAGGAGAATCACTTGAACTTACAAGGCAAAGATTGCAGTGAGCTTAGATTGTGTCACTGCACTCCAGCCTGGGTGACAGGGCAAGACTCTGTATCCAAAACAAACAAACAAACAGACAGACGGGGTCTCACTATGTTAGCCATGCAGGTCTCTAACTACTGGCCTCAAGCAATTCTCTTGCCTTAGTCTCTCAAAGTGCTAGGATTACAGGCATGAGCCACTATGCCCAGCCATTTTTATGAGACAGGGTCTGGCTTTGTTGCCCTGGCTAGAGTGCAGTGACACAATCTAAGCTCACTGCAATGTCTGCCTTTTGGACTCAAACGATCCTTCCACCTCAGCCTCCTGAATAGCTGGGACTACAGCTGTGCACCACCACGCCCAGCTAATTTTTTTTTTTTTTGTATTTTTGGTAGAGATGGGGTTTTGCCATGTTGTCCAGGCTGGTCTCAAACTCCTGGCCTTAAGTGATCCTCTCGCCTTGGCTTCCCAAAGGCCAAGGATTACAGGCACGCCTGGGATTACACTGTCCAACTACTGGCTCAAGAGAAGCGAAAAGTCTTCTCAATGGTTCAAAATTCATTTTATGTTCAAAGACAGGCCTTCTGCAAATTTAGACTCTGAGTTATTTAGGGTAGTGACTATAATTCTTCCTAGACACAGAAGGCCAACAAGGTGATTGTCACAACAGCACTGAGCAAAAGCCATTACATATTAGTAGCCAGTAAGAAACAAGATTCAGGACCCTATAGAGGAGAGCACTCTCATATGCTAGCAAGCAGAGTGGTGGAAGGGGAGTTTGGGTGCATGCTCATCCATTACAGCCAGTGGGCGGCTCTGAAGTCTAAGTAAGATGAACACACACTGCTGTACTGGTAGGCACCTAGGCAGTAAGTAACAATTCACCAGGTAAAATTTTAGGTGGAACCACAGATTTGAAAAGTTCTGGGATGCAATATAATGTCTATAGGAGCATCACTATTAACATGAGAAGTCAGTGTCTTGGAAACAAGTAGGGTCCCTTCCCCAGGAATATTGAAGAGATCTGAAGTCCACATCTTCAAGTACCTGAGGGGAGACCTAATACAATGAGTTCTGTGGCTTTTTGTCAGACCCGGTGCAGGGAATCCATGAACTCATCAGGCCTCCTGCTCTGCTTGGGGACCCATAGCCAGAAAATGTGTTTTAGGTTCTAATACAGTCAGAAGTACATTAATTACTTGGTTTACTGAAAATATCTGTAATCCCAACACTTTGGGAAGCTGAGGCTGGAGGATTGCTTGAGCCCAGGACTTGAAGACTAGCCTGGGCAACATAGTGAGACCTCGTCTCTATAAAAAACAAAAAATTAGCCGGGCATGGTGGTGTGCACCTGTAATTCCAGCTACTCGGGAAGCTGGGGTGGGAGCATCCCTTGAGCCCAGGAGGTTGAGGCTGCAGTGAGCTGTAATCACACCACTGCACTCCAACCTGGGTTGGAGACTCTGGAAAAAATAAATAAAAAGAGAGAGAAAGAAAGAAAGAGGAAAGAAAGATAGATTTAAAAAAGAAAGAAAGAAAACTTAAGCAAGAGAGAGACAGCTCATTACCATAGCTTTTTTTTTTTGAGGCAGAGTCTAACTCTGTGGCCCAGGCTGGAGTGTAGTGGCACAATCTCAGCTCACTGCAAGCTCCGCCTCCCGGATTCAGCAATTCTCCTGCCTCAGCCTGCCCAGTAGCTGGGACTACAGGCGCCCGCCACCACCACCGGCTTATTTTTTTGTGTTTTTAATAGAGATGAGGTTTCATTGTGTTGGCCAGGATGGTCTTGATTTCCTGACCTCGTGATCCCCCCACCTCGGCCTCCCAAAGTTCTGGGATTACAGGCATGAAACACCGTGCCTGGCCAATTTTTCTTACTTGAAGTAAGAACAAAAGTGGTGTTTAATTATAACCATTATTATTTTTACTATTAATTTCTTTGGATTCCAGTAAATCAATGCCAAGTGGCTATTCAAACCGGAAGAACTATGTATTTTCTCTCTTTTTTTTTTTGAGACGGAGTCTCACTCTGTCGCCCAGGCTGGAGTGCAGTGGCGCAATCTCAGCTCAGTGCAAGCTCCGCCTCCCGGGTTCACGCCATTCTCCCGCCTCAGCCTCCCAAGTAAGTGAGACTACAGGTGCCTGCCATAACGTTCGGCTAATTTTGTTTTTGTAGTTTTAGTAGAGACGGGGTTTCACCGTGTTAGCCAGGATGGTCTCGAACTCCTGACCTTGTGATCTGCCTGCCTCAGCCTCCCAAAGTGGTGGGATTACAGACGTGAGCCACCGCGCCAGGCCTTTTTTTTTTTTTTTTTTTCTTTTAATTAATCTGGGACAGAGTATCACTCCGACTCCCAGGCTGGAGTGCAGTGACATGATCTCAGCTCACTGCAACCTTTGCCTCCCGAGTTCAAGCAATTCTCCGGCCACAGACTCCCAAGTAGCTGGGATGTCTTGCTCTGTCGCCTAGGCTGGAGTGCAAAGGCATGATCTCGGTTCATTGCAACCCCTTCCTCCAGAGTTCAAGCAGTTCTCCTGCCTCAGCTTCCCAAGTAGTTGGGATGACAGGCATGCAACACCAAACCTGGCTAATTTTTGTATTTTTAGTAGAGACAGGGTTTCACCATGTTGGCCAGGCTGGTCTCGAACTCCTGACCTCAGGTGATCCACCTACCTCAGCCTCCCAAAGTGCTGGGATTACAGGCGTGAGCCACTGTGCCTGGCCTCTGCCATAACTATTTAAAAAAAAAAAAAAAAACAGCCACTCAAGATACATGATAGCTTTTTGTTGAGCAAAGAAAAAATGAAAACTCTATTGATTATGGCAATTATAAATAAGAATGTCTGAAGATTATTTTATGAACTGACATTATTTTTTCTACCCATCCCTTCTTCCCAAAGAACTGCCCTTTATGACTCCAGGGAATGCTCTCAAACAACAGCGCTAGCAAGAACCTAGAGGCAAACTCTCTAAGAGAGTTCCGAAAGATAGCCTGACTGGTAAAAGAAATTGAAAACAGGTGTTTTCATTTGCTTTGTATTAAAAGAATTGAAAGGCTGGGCGCGATAGCTCACGCCTGTAATCCCAGCACTTTGGGAGGTTGAGGTGGGCAGATCACAAGTTCAGGAGATCAAGGCCATCCTGGTTAACACAGTAAAACCCCTGCTCTATTAAAAATACAAAAAATTAACCAGGCGTGGTGGCGTGTGCCTGTAATCCCAGCTACTTGGGAGGCTGAGGCAGGAGACTGCTTGAACCTAGGAGGCGGAGGTTGCAGTGAGCCGAGATCGTGCTGTTGCATTCCAGCCTGGGTGACAGAATGAGACTCCATCTCAAAAAATAAAAATAAAAATAAAAAAAGGAAAGTGTCTCAGAGAAAAGCTGCCATTTATGAGAAAAGCAGAGCATAGTTAAAATGAATAGTCCGAGTTATGGGAAAGAACAGTATCTCCATCCCTTATGTTTCCAGATGCAGCAACTTCAGGTAAGTAAGTGGCTTTCTGCCTCACTACACATTGATTCCCTGGGGGGCTTTGAACTGTGAGATTGGCTCAGAATCACTGAGTATCTCCCTGTTCCTCATTCACCCCTCCCCAGGGAAATAGAAGTGAGCAGTCAGACATGTGAGTTGGGAAGAACAGCCCTTCCTCCACCTTTCCAGACCTGTATGTTACAGGGAGTGGATCTGCTTCCCATGACCCTGCCTTTGCTGAGAAGCCTGTGTTGTTCAGCTGTGCCAGCAACTAGGTGGGGAAGTCTGGGGAAAGTGTGAGCCTGCCCACTTGGCCACATCTTCCAATTGACTTTATAAAGCTGATATTTTGATGCTCACCTATCTGACTCCTGTATTTCTCTCAATTGATTCTGAATTCAAGAGGAAGAAAGATACTATTAGCCTACCAAGGAAGGAATTTTTGGCTGGTATAAACTCTTGCCCTAGACCCAGGGACCCTGGCGATATGACCTTAGATTTACCTTCTAGCCACTCTGCTCACCGGAATGTATTGATACAAGATAAACTTGGAATGTTAGCAGGTCAGATTGCCCCTGGCTTACGGAAGCATTCACTGTGAAACCCCTGATTGATGAGTTGCAGCTGCCCTGTTAGGCATGTGATTTAGCACTTTCTCCCAGAGGCTATGCAACAAGCATGGACTATATATAAGTAGAGGATGGAAAGGGCGGCTGCCCAGAGGTCAAATCTTCTGCACATGCTTCAGCCTCACCTCTTGCAACTGAGCATGCTGTGTGGTGGAGGGGCATGGAAGCTGCACCCAGCATTGCCAGACATCAGAAAGAAGGTCTCTGCTGTTTAGCCATGTGCATTATTTACAGTGTACCTTTTAAGGCTAAGTAAACTGGTATGGGGAACATACTGTGACTTGTGAGACTTTAAAAAAAATCAATTTTGATCTTAGGACCAACAGATATTGAGTAACACATGTAGCAAATAGGCCACTAAATTCCTACACCTGAGTCCTGCCCTTCACTAATTGGATTATTAAAGTTGTTTGCTCAATCACTTACTTGTAGTCAATTCTGTAGGTTAGCTCACCTATCACTCATTCAAACTCTTATTTCAATTTTCCTTCCTTCTTTAGAGAAGGAGGAAAGCCAAAAACTTCCCTTCTCAGATTGCCTTGTAGCTAGGGGTGGTCCTATGACTCAATTCTGGCTAACAAAATGTCAGCTGAATTTTGCTGGTACTGCCGCTTCCATTTCTTTTTTCCTGCCTGGAACCTGTGAGGATGCTTGAGGCTCAGCAGTCATTGCTAAGCGTGGTAGTGAGCAGGACACTAGGGGTCAGTTTCCTTGATGGCATTGTTGAGGCCATCACAATCAGCCTTGGGCTTCCCATTCCCAGATTTCCTGCTATAGGAGACAAAGAGATCCCTTACTTGTTTAAGCAGTCAAGTGCAATTCTAACGGATATATTTATAAATTCAATTTCCACGTGTGGTAGGCAGAATCAAGTTCCCCTAAAGATGTTCGTGTCCTAATCCTTGTGACCTGCAAATATGTTACCTTACATGGCAAGAGGGACTTTGCAGGTGTGACTAAACTAAGTCCCTCAAGGTAAGGAGAGTATCCTTGATCCTCCAGGCAGGCTCAAGGTAATTGTAAAGGTCCTTAACAACTGAAAGAGGGAGGACGAAGGGGTTGTCAGAGAAAGAGATGTGACAACAGAAGTAGGGTCAGAGAAACATGTTGTTGTTCGCTTTGAAGAAGGAGAAAAGGGGCTGCGAGCCAAGGAATGTGGGTAACCTGTAGAAGCTGGAAAAAGAAAGGAAACGGATTCTTCCCTAGAGCCTCAAGAAGGAATTCAGCTCTTCCAGTATCTTGGTTTTTAGCCTAGTGAGACCTGTGTCAGATTTCTAATCTACTGAACCATAAGATGATAAATTTGTATTGTGTTAAGTGAATAAATCTGTGGTAATATGTTATAGCAGGAAGAGAAAATTAATACACTATATTATAACCTTTTAATATAAAATTATGATAGGTCAAAAGAAATTACATTTTTTCAGTGCCAGATTCCTCTAGTTTTAAAAATCAAGACCAAGCAAAAAAAGACATAACTCTTTTTCATAATAAAAAACAAATCCCCACAAACTTAGAAAAAGATTTATTTTATTTTTTTTTTTTTTTTAAGATGGAGTCTCACTCTGTCACCCAGGCTGGAGTATATTGGCATGATCTGGGCTCACTAAAACCTCCGCCCCTTGGGTTCAAGCGATTCTCCTGCTTCAGCCTCCCAAGTAGCTGGGACTACAGGCATGTACCACCATGCCCAGGTAATTTTTGTATTTTTGGTAGAGACAGGGTTTCACCATGTTGGCCGGGATGGTTTTGAACTCCTGTCCTCAGGTGATCCACCCACCATGGCCTTCCAAAGTACTGGGATTACAGGCGTGAGCCACTGTGCCCAGCCAAGACTGAAATTTTTATAGCATGGTAACAACTAAACACCAATGCTGGTTTTAAACCTGTTATAATTGATCAGTGATAGCTCCTTCAGCAAACACATCAAGGTAACAGAAAATGAATTTCTGTAACCCATGCTTTTGTGACTGATTTTCCAAACTACTCCTACCTCAATAACCAATACTTCCCAAAACAAACCCTTCCCATAAAGCCTGTATTTTTTTTATTTTTATGTTTTTTAGATGGAGTCTCACTTTGTCACCTAGGCTGGAGTGCAGTGGCGCAATCTTGGCTCACTGCAAGCTCCGCCTCCTGGGTTCACGCCATTCTCCTGCCTCAGTCTCCACAGCAGCTGGGACTACAGGCACCTGCCACCATGCCCAGTTAATTTTTTTTGTATTTTTAGTAGAGACGGGGTTTCACCATGTTACCCAGGATGGTCTCAATCTCCTGACCTCATGATCTGTCAGCCTCAGCCTCCCAAAGTGCTGGGATTACAGGCGTGAGCCACCGCGCCTGGCCAAAGTCTATATTTTCTGTGTTCAACAAGACTGATCAGCATAGCTTTGGGGTGGTGATCTCATCCTTTGGTGTACTGTACATTTTTCCTAAACAAAGGGAGACTTCATTTAACAAGGGTCAAGGCAAATACAGAATATCTAGTAGATAAAAGCAGAGTATACCAAGTTTTGTACTATTCAAGGAAGGGAGGTAGGAAAGTGGTATAGGATAATTTGTTTTGATTATGTGAAGAAATAACTTTATGTATTGGTTTGAAACTCTTGATTTTTTCCTATGTTTTTATTTGAAAAAAATGCTAAAAATGAATAAAATCCTTCATGATCCCACCATCTTCATATTTGAAATATTTAAAAAAGTAAAAGTCTTCCCCTTGTCTCCTTTCTGGCAATCCCATCCAACAGATGTAATTGCTATTAACAATTCTAGCCAGCTGTGGTGGCGCACACCTGTAGTCCCAGCTACTCAGGAGGCTGAGGCAGGAGAACTGCTTAAACCCGGAAGGCGGAGGCTGCAGGGAGCTGAGATTGCACCACCGCACTGCAGCCTGGTCTACAGAGTGAGACCCTGTCTCACCTCTCTTTCTCTCTCTCATCTAGGACTCTTTCTTTCTTTCTTTCT
>NC_045443.1:31812296-31822307 GCF_002776525.5 Piliocolobus tephrosceles | reverse complement strand
CTCCTCCCTCCCTCCCTCCTTCCCTCCCTTCCTTCCTTCCTTCTTCCTCCTTCCCTCCCTCCCTCCCTCCTTTCCTCCTTTCCTCCCTCTCTTCCCTCTCAAAAAAAATTTTTTTTAAATTGTGTGTATCCTTTCAGATGTATACTTAGGCACAGGATGGTATAATAAACCTATTTTAACCAACTGCCATAGTGTTGCTGGAGCCTTTAGAATCTATTTTATGTAATTGGATATAGTTTAGTAACTTCAGCATGCTTGTGAGCATCTCGAGAACAGCAGCCAGGATACATTAATCTCTGTATAACAGATAATATTAAATAATAGGTTTCCAGCAAATACTAACTAATTGAATTAAGAATTAGGAGTTTCTCTAATAAGATCCCACTTAATCTCTGGTATAAGAATATAATTTGTGGTCCTAAAGAGATGTGAATTCAGATACTGGATCCAACTGTAGTAGCCTCTCTGGCATCTGAATGTTTAAAGTTCTGGGACAGCCTTGCTCAAAGAATAGTCAGCTGGTGGTCTACCAAGTAGTCAAGAGAGTTGGGCCATTTCAGAGGAAAAAAATAAATTTAAGTATAATAATTTTGTTCAAATACATTTTACGAATGTGAGATTAAGATTAAGAATTATTTTTGGCTGGGTGCAGTGACTCACGCCTGTAATCCCAGCACTTTTGGAGGCTGAGGTGGGCAGATCACGAGGTCAGGAGATCGAGACCATCCTGGCTAACACGGTGAAACCCTGTCTCTACTAAAAATACAAAAAATTAGCCAGGCGTTGTGAGGGGCACCTGTAGTCCCAGCTACTTGCGAGACTGAGGCAGGAGAATGCCATGAACCCAGGAGGCAGAGCTTGCAGTGAGCTAAGATCATGCCACTGCACTCCAGCCTGGGTGGCAGAGTGAGACTCCATTTAAAAAAAAAAAAAAATTTATAGAAATTCTGCTATATTGTCAGTGTATTATTTATTTTTATTTTTTTGAGACAGGTCTCACTCTTGTCCAGGCTGGAGTACAGTGGTGAGATCATGGTTCACTGCAGCCTTGACCTCCCAGGTTCACTCAATCCTCCCACCTCAGCCTCCTGAGTACCTGGAACCTCAGGAGTGTGCCACCATGCCCCGCTAATTTTAAAATTATTTGTAGAGATAGGATCTCACCATGTTGTCCAGGGTTGTCTTGAACTCCTGGGCTACAGCAATCCTCCCCTCTTGGCCTCCCAAAGTGTGGGATTACAAGCGTGAGCCCCTGCACCTGATCCATTATTTATCTTATGATAGTCTTATGACTTTCATAAGACCCAAAATTGAAAAAGGTTAAAGATAAACAGTATAAGGTCTCCCTCTAACCACATCCCCTAAACCAGTATTGATCAGCATGTGTATCCCCTTATAGAGATATTTTACAATATACAAGAAAACACACACACATACACAAATACACATTTTGCCCCTTTTTACACAAGCAATATAAGCGATACACTTTTCTGCACCTTATTTGTTCCATGAAAGAGTATATCTAGGACAATGGTCTCCTACCTTTTTGACACTAGGGACTGGTTTTGTGGAAGACAACTTTTCCATGGACCAGGGTGGGGAGGGATGATTTCAGGATGATTTAAGTGCATTACATTTATTGTGTACTTTATTTCTATCACTATTATATTGTAATATATAATGAAACAATTATACAACTCGCCATAATGTGGAATCAGTGGGAGCCCTGAGCTTGTTTTCCTGCAACAAGATGGTCCCATCTGGGGGTGATGGGAGACAGTGACAGATCATCAGGCATTAGATTCTCATAAGGACACACAACCTAGATCCCTGAATGCTCTGGTCCTGATAGGGTCCATGCTCCTACGACAATCTAGTGCCACCGCTGATCTGACAGAAGGTGGAGCTCAGGCAGTAATGTGAGTGATGGGGAGCAGCTGTAAATACAGATGAAGCTCTGCTTGCTTGCTCACTGCTCACCACCTGCTGTGGGGCCCATTTTCTGACAAGCCATGGACCAGTAGGGTTGGGGACCCCTGGTCTAGGACTCTCCTCCCTCCCTCCATTCCATCCCTTCTCTCTTCCTCTCTCTCTCTCTCATCTAGGACCCTTTCCTTTCCTTTCCTTTCTCTCGTTTTCGCTGTCTCTCATCTAGGAATCTTTCTTTCCTTTCTTTTTAATTTTCTTCCTTCCTTCCTCCCTCCCTCCCTTCTCCCTTCCTCCTTCTTCCTTCCTCTTCCTTCCTTCCTTCCTTCCTTCCTTCCCTCTCTCTCTTTCTTTTTCTTATCTAGGACTCTCTCTCTTCCCCCCCCCTCCTTTTTTTTTTCATTGAGACAGAGTCTTGCTGTTGCTCAGCCTGGAGTGCAATGGTGTGATCTCAGCTCACTGCAACCTCCACCTCCTGGGTTCAAGTGATTCTCCAGCCTCAGCCTCCCAAGTAGCTGGGATTACAGGCAAGCACCAGCACGCCTGGCTAATTTATTTGTTAATTTTTTTTTTATTTATTTTTAGTAGAGACAGAGTTTCACCATGTTGGCCAGGCTGGTCTCAAACTCCTGACCTCAAGTGATCTGCCCGCCTTGGCCTCCTAAAGTGCTGGGATTACAGGTGTAAGCCACTGCACCTGGCTTCTTTCTTTCCCTCCCCTCCCTTTTCTTTTAATGTTTAGTAGAGGTGGGGTTTTACCATGTTGGCCAGGCTTGCCTTGAATTCCCAGACTCCCAAAGTGCTGGGATTACAGGCGTGAACCACCACACCTGGCCTAGGACACTTTCTATATCAGTAGACAAAGAACAGCTTCATTCTTTTTCGTAGGTGCAGATAATTCTTGAATGGATACAAAGATGGTTTTCTTAATTACAAAGAAGGTTTTAGTAAATAACTTTGGGCCAGGCACGGCTCAAAGACTTGCATTTTTGCTTTGGCACCACAAGAGATATTTTGATTCCTAGAACTCCATTGATTTTTGGATAATTTTGCTCTTAGTGACTTTTGCTTATTAAATGTATAAATATTTTACATATGCAGCAGGTTTTTGGAATCCCACAGTATAATCCCTAGCTACTTTAAACAAATACAACTGGTTTTTGTGTATTGATCTTGCCTCGTTGCATCATTCTCAGTTTGTTTATTAGCCCTAATAGATTTTTTTGTGGATTGTTTAGGGATTTTTATCTCATCTGCGAAAAGAGATAGTTGTCTTTCCTCTTTTCCAATCTAGATGCCTTTTATTTTATTTTCTTGCCTGATTGCGTTGGCTAGAACTTCCAGTTCAATTTTGAATGCAAGTGGTGACAGCAGGCATTGTTGTCTTGTTTCCAATAACTTTTAACTTCTAATTTTCCCCCAAATATAAAGACAACTACATTAGAAAAATATTACTGATAATGGTAGTCATCATTATTTAAAATCTTTTGCTAATGGGAATGCTTCTAATATTTTCCTTTGAACATAAGCTGTCTTGAGGTTAAAATAGATTCATATTAAGGAAAAGTCTTCTATTCTTATTCTTTTTTATTTTTCAAATTTAATTTTAAAATGTATTTTTTATTTACTCATTCTTGCTGTCATCTTATATTCTTATTCTTTTATGATCATTTTTGATTGAAAAGTAAATGGGCCAGGCATGGTGGCTCACATCTGTAATCCCAGCATTTTGGGAGGCCAAGGCAGATGGATCATTTGAGGTCAGGAGTTTGAGACCAGCCTGGCCAACATGTTGAAACCCCATCTCCATTAAAAACACAAAAATTAGCCAGGCATAGTGATGCACACCTGTAATCCCAGCTACTTGGGAGGCTGAGGCAGGAGGATCACTTGAACCCAGGAGGCAGAGGTTGTAGTGAGCTGAGATTGCACCACTGCACTCTAGCCTGGGTAACAAAGCCTCTGTCTCAAAAAACGAAAAAAAAAAAAAAAAGATGTTAAAAGCTTTTAATCAAATTATTTTTCAAAGTCTGTTGAGTTGATTGTCCTTGGGTCTATTTATAAAATAGATTTCCTAATATTTTATTATCCTTGTATTTCTGAAATAATCCCATTTTTGTCCTTTTATTTTTTTAGGGTTTTACAGGATTCTTTTTCCTAGTACCTAGTATTATTTCATCAATATGTATAAATGAGATTAGTGCTCAGGTTTTTTCCTACACTTCTTGTTAGAGTTAGGGTCAAACTATTCTTGCTTCATAGAAGTATTTTAGATGGTTTCTTTCTTTTTTTATGTATTAGAAAAGTTCAAGTAGCTTTGGAATTGTTTCCTTAAAGGTGGAATATAACCACCTATGAAAATATCTAGACCTGGTACTCCTTTTCTGGAATAGCTCTTTGTACTTCTTTTATGGTAATTATTTGTTTATTTAGATTTTCTGTTTTTTTTTTTTTTTTTTTGAGATCCGTTTTAGAAATCATGCTTTCTTTAAAAATAATTCATTTTATCTAGGATTTCCAAATTATTGCATCAAGTATATTTTAGCTGTTTTTTGTAATTAACTTAGCTAAAAGCCTATCTTTTTTATTTTTCAAGTAACGAGCTCTTGGATTATATATTTAATTCTACTTTTTTTCTAATTAAGTAGTTTCTATTTTTAGTTTTTCAATCTCTTTGCTTTCTTAGCTTTGTTTTGCTTATCTTTAACTTCATTCATTTGGATGCCTTGTTTCTTTCCTTTCTTTTCTTTCTTTCTTGATGGAGTCTCCCTCTGCAGTGCAGTGGCACGATCTCGCCTCACTGCAATCTCCCTCTTCCGGGTTCAAGCGATTTTCCTACCTCAGACTTGTAACTGGGATTACAGGCACCTGCCACGTGACCAGCTTTCTTTGTTGCTGTTTTGAGATGGAGTCTCACTCTGTCGCCCAGGTTGGAGTGCAGTGGCACGATCTCAGCTCACTGCAAGCTCCGCCTCCCGGGTTCAAGCAATTCTCCTGCCTCAGCCTCCCGAGTAGCTGGGATTACAGGCATGTGCCACCACGCCCAGCTAATTTTTTTTCTTCTTCTTCTTATTTTGAGACAGAAGTCTTGCTCTTTCATCCAGGCCGGACTGCAGTGGCGCTATCTCCGCTCACTGCAAGCTCCGCCTCCCAGGTTCACACCGTTCTCCTGCCTCGGCCTCCCAAGTAGCTGGGAGTACAGGTGCCCATCACCGGGCCCGGCTAATTTTTTGTATTTTTAGTAGAGACAGGGTTTCACCGTGTTAGCCAGGATGGTCTCCATCTCCTGACCTCCTGATCCGCCGGCCTCAGCCTCCCAAAGTGCTGGGGTACGTGAGCTACCATACCCGGCCCCCACTATTTTTTTAATAGAAACAAGATTTCACCATGTTGGCCAGGCTGATATTGAGCTGACCTCAAGTGATCCACCCATCTTGGATCACTGGGCTGACCTTGGTCATTGGGCTGACCTCAAGTGATCCACCCATCTTGGCCTCCCAAAGTGCCGGGATTATAGGAGTGAGCCACCGCACCTGGCCTATTCTCTTATTAACTAATACAGTGAAGTTTTCCAGCTGCCTTACGATTTGTTCACCTGTGGATGTGACCTACTTTGAATATTTGTAGAGCCAGATTCTAAGATGTTTGTGTCAACATGACTTGGAATATATGCAATTTATATCTGCTTAAAAACCAAAATCATTTAGGTGTGCACTGATAGCCCTTAACAAGGATGGTTAAACTTAGTGCTTCATGTCAACTTCAGTCTGCTTTGACAAGGACAGCTAGGCCCTGAACTTTTCTCTTTCCACAGCTGCCTTTGCCACAGTTTCCGCTCACATACCCTTTCCCTGGGATGTTTCTAGCTTAGTCTTTGAGTGTCTTCCTATTGTCATAGCCTCCTTTGATAAAGTCTTGCCTTGCTAAGGTCTTGCATTTTTGCTTTGGCACCACAAGAGATATTTTGATTCCTAGAACTCTGCTGATGTTTGGATAATTTTGCTCCTAGTGACTTTTGCTTATTAAATAATATAAATATTTTACATATGTGGCAGGTTTTTGGAATCCCACAGTACAATCCTTAGCTACTTTAAACAAATCCAGGTCAACATACCTGTCATTATGGCATATTATTAAAGTATTGTTAAATTTTTTTGTTTTGTTTCTTCCTTTTTTTTTGAGACAGGGTCTTGCTCTGTCACCTAAACTGGAGTGCGATAGTGCAATCATGGCTCACTACAGCCTCGACTTCCCAGGCTTACGTGATTCTCCCACTTTAGCCTTCTCAGTAGCTGGTTCTACCTGCGCTCACCACCATGCCAGGCTAATTTTTAAAATTTTTTTTGTAGAGACAGGGTTTCACCATGTTGCCCAGGTTGCTCTCAAACTCCTGGGCTCAAGCAATTTACCCCCCTCAGCTTCCCAAAATGCTGGAATTATAGGCATGCGCCACCATACCCAGCCAAATTTTTTGCTTTGTTTCTTAATATTATTATATATAAAGTTTCAGTGCCACAAAAGAAATAGCACTCAAATATAAAATTTTCTTTTTAATTCTCAACAAGGCAAGGTACTTCTATAGAAGGGTGCGCCCTTACAGATGGAGCAATGATGAGCGCACACTTGGACAAGGGAGGGGAAGGGGTTCTTATCCTTGGCGCACGTGGCCCCTGCTGCTGTGTCATTCCCCTATTGGCTAGGGTTAGACTGCACAGGCTAAACTAATTCCGATTGACTAATTTAAAGAGAGTGATGGGGTGAGTGATTTGGTGGGAAAAATGGTTATGACAGAGCAGGTAATCGGAATGAGTCAGGGTGGAGCAGGAATGAGTCGGGGTGGAGCAGGTGATTGAAATGAGTCAGCATAGAGCAGGTAATCGAAAAAAGGTTGCTTTATGAGGAAGTTAAGTTTAAAAGTAGAAGGTAAAGAATTGACATAATGACTGACATAATGATTCTTGAAAAGAAATTTAGAACTCATATCTAACAACCCCTTTCTTGTATTTCCTTATAGCTTTCTTTTCAAACTTTTTTTTAACATGGCTTGGCTTAGTTGTTTTGCTTGATTTTCTAAAAGAAGAAACTTCTCTGGATAAGATGGAGGATAGTTAAGGGCTGTTTTAGTAAGTGCCATGTTTATGAGCTTCTGCATCAACCTATGGATGCATGATATGACACAGCACCTGACAAGAATAAGTACGCCCATTACGGCTGCAAGGAAAGTAATAACTGAGGCTATTATTCCTTCCCATTTACTGAATCACTTTTCTAGTCAACCTGTAAAGGGGTCATTTACCTCTGAGTTGCTGGCTAATAAATTGGACAGAGCAGTCAGACCTTGCAGTGCCTTTGTTATACTTCCATTAGGGGTGGTGGTGTTTGGGATGAAGGTGCAACATTGAGTTTTAATCATGATGCAAACTCCTCCTCTTTCTGCTAATTATCATATGTAAGGCTATCCTATTTTCCCAACCCATCTGGCTAGTAGCCCCTAATTGTTCAGCTATTCCTTTAACAGCATCTCTAGTGTAGCTAATAAATCACTGTTGGTTGTAGTAGATGTAGTTTATCCAATCTACATTCTTATTAATTGTCACCTACCAAAATATTGACTTAAATTCTGCAGCTATTTGATTTTGGGTTTGGTATTTCCCATGGGACTCCAGTAGCATCTGAATAGACGTGACAGTCAAAAGACCCATAAGGGGATTCTCTCACTGTACAATGTCTTATTTTTCCTTCCTCTGGTTGATGAAATGCCAGGGTGAAATGGATAGCCAATTGGACTAAAGTACAAGTGCCACTCCAGTTATTCAGCAGAGTGTCCAGTAAAGGTGTACCACAATACCACCACATATCCACTCAGGGATGAATGAGGGCTGACTGATTGATAAGCTCTTGAAAATTCTTAAGCTCACTGCATCCCTTCAGGTCCCTAAGCAGTGCTAAGTTTCCTACCAGTCGTGAGAGATATGAAGTGAACTTAGGGTTGGGAGACAGAAGCTGGATGGCCCTCGGGGGCTGACCCGCAGGGTGCCAGACTTCGAGATATAACAGAGAGAGAGTTTGGCATGACTTATTACTCCAGACTGTAGAATCTTGGAAAAGAGCTACCATGCACCCCATGCCTGGTTGACTGGAGAATCACCTTAGTGGAAAGGGGACAATCTGGGTCTCTGACCTGCTGTGTGCACAAGTGTAACAATTGCTTTTAACGTGCAGATGGAATATTTGATCCATTCCAACCAGGCATTTGCATCTTGATATCCTGTCTTAATTGCCAAAGCTTAAGTCTTTAACTTCTACAACCCTCTAGTAAAATGAATTATGGTTTTAGGAAATTACGAAAACTGGTACAGTCCATCCTTGCTCTTTAGTGGTCCACAGAACGTTGGACCAACTATGGCATAAAAGCTCTACATCAGGGGGCAAGACTCCTGGTTGATACTGGGGTCTTTATCGAAATCTCCTCAGGTTAAATGGTCCCAATTAACTAAGGCCTAGTCTTAGGAGAGTCAGGAGGGACAGAGGTACTTTTCTGAAGTAGAGAGCTGTCTTTGACTTGACAAGTCCCCACAGGGTATAACAAGGCAAGCATCAAATGCAATAGTTTGTGGAAAATTGACTTGGTTATGTTATCACTAGATGGTCAGCAATAGAGTGAGGAAAGAAGAAAGAATAATAGAATGGATGAAAGAGAGTTAAATTTTTCTTAGCTTTAGTTTGGTAGGGTTTTCCCTTGGAACAATGGCCCACAACTCTGGAGGGGACGGGGCTTTCTTGACTCGGGTGTGAGAAGTACATCCCCTTTCTGCTGTACGAACATCAGTCTCAGTGGTTAGCAGCACAGGTAGGGTCCTTCCCAGGCTAGCTCAAGTTTTCCTTCTTTCCACCCTTAGATGAGAATGTAATCCTCAGGCTAGTGCTGGTTTACCGGAAGTTCTAGGATTGGTACCTGTGCTAAAAGACTTTTAGTTTTGAGGGAAAGGAAAGTGGAAGATAAACCAAGTATATAGTTTCTAAGAAATTGATCTCTTGTTTTAAATGTGGGGACATCAGCAGTGGACTTTATCATCCTCGGTGTCTTCTTACTGAGAAATTTCCTTTAGCAGCTATTTTTATTAGTTTTTTTGTTTTGTTTTGTTTTTTGTTTGTTTATTTTTTGAGACAAAGTCTCGCTCTTGTCTCCCAGGCTGGAGTGCAATGGTGCGATCTCAGCTCACTGCAACCTCTGTCTCCTGAGTTCAAGTGATTCTCCTGCCTCAGCCTCCCCAGTAGCTAGGATTTCAGGTGCCTGCCACCATGCCCAGCTAATTTTTATATTTTTAGCAGAGATATTTTTATTAGTTTTTAGACCAAAGAAAGCCAAACACTATTTTGTATTTGACAGTCCTTTCTGTATGATTTTTATATCAGATAATATACCACACTTTTATATTAGTGTGTTATTAATGTTAAACTCAATTTTAATAAAACCTTGTAAACATATTTATCTAATTTTAACATCTGACCATAAGGTAAGATTTTTATTGACTCTTTTTAACCTTTTATAATTTTTGTTAAAGAGCAGGTTAGTGCTTTAAGAAAAACCCATTGTGTTTTTATTTTAATGTCCAGTTCACAGAAAAACTGGATGATACCCTTTTAACTTTAGCCAATATGTTTACACACAGAATTTCCTTTACAATTAACGTTTTAAAACTTGCTTAAACCTTCAAAACAAAAATTTTTTAACCTTTTAATGTAGGTAAAAATCCATTAGGCTTCAACAACATTTCTTACATAAATTCCGTTTTATAACACACATTTTGTTTGTCATGGCTTTTGCAGACAATTCTTCAACATGCCTCAACTTTCTGACTTGTTGCAAACATCCCTTTCTTTAAACAACCAGTTAATTTATTTTAGGACAAGAATTTACCATATAACATTCTTTTTACCTAAATTCTCCCCCTCCTTTTTTTTTTTCGAAGATGATAACCATTCTTTTCCAAAGTGAACTGAAAGAAATCAGGCACATTCCTCAGCCCTGGGCCCAGTGCAAACACCATATATCTCTCAATTTCCTGGGCCCAGTGCAAACAC
>NC_045443.1:31742413-31812286 GCF_002776525.5 Piliocolobus tephrosceles | reverse complement strand
GTGCAAACACCATATATCTCTCAATTTCCTGGGCCCAGTGCAAACACGTCCCACCATATATCTCAACTTTAAAAAAAACACCACCTGGAAAAATCTCTGATAAGGACACAGCAGTTTGTGGTTTTACTGAAAGCGCGGGAACCAATAGAAAACTGCTAAATGTATAACTTAATATGTTAACCAATTGTAATGCTGTAACCTAAAGAATTCCCTTGTTCCTCTGTAACCTTACAAGTCCTGTTTACATCGGGCTATAAAAAGCGAGCACACGCATTGTTCGAGGCCCTCTTGTAAGCTGTGAAGTGGAGGGACCAAGTTCGAACTTGCAGTAAATGATCCTTGCCGCTTGGCTTTGACTCTGGACTCTGGTGGTCTTCTTTGGGGAACAAACCGTCTGGGCATAACAGAACTTCCATCAAGTCTGTGGACTAGACTGCCTAAGGCCACAAGATTAGAAGTTAGGATAATACATGTTACACTGTTAACTTTTAGCAGACTTTACTTTTGTTGAAAACCTTTCAAGTTTGGGATTTCAATTATCCTTTGCTATTAATAAGACCTTGTTCAGTCCAAATTAACTTAGAATTGGTATAGATGGTTCCTTCCTGGTTCTGTAAGTACTTTAAGGCTTGGATGAGTGCAAACAGCTCCACATTTGAGCAGACCAATTATTAGGCAATTTTCCTAACTTTGCTTTTACAAGAGTTTCCTTATCAATTACTGAATGCCCATTGTGTCTTTTTCTCTCAGTCACCCAGGAGGAACTATCTATTGTCTTGTCCTGAAGGAAGTTCCTCCTAGATCTGGTCAGACCTTTGTATGGTAATTAATTAAGATTTAGATCCTCTGTTAGGAAACCTGCTGAGTTAAGGGAATTATCAGTGGTTAATGCTAAATCATCTTTTTCTAACAGAATAGCCCCATATTATAAGATTTTTCAGTTAGTAAGCTACCTTTTTGCTTTTTTTTCTTTTTGACTTAGGATAGTTCTGAACTGGTGAGGTGTACTCACAATGAGGATTCCTTTAAAAGTTATTTTTCTATTTTCTTTTGCTAGCAAAGCAGTTGCTGCTACAGATTCAATGCATTTGGGCAATCTGTGGGTTATTGGATCAAGGATTTTTGATAGGAAGACTACGGGTTGTCAGTGGCCTCAGTGCTTTTGGGCTACGCCCTTGTTTACACTGACAACAAGGTGGTATTGGAGTGTTATAGTGTCACAGAGAAGAGCTTCAATTATCAATTATAGGTTTTAAATTTACCCTGGCTTTTAAAGGAATAGGGTACATTGTTTTCTCTTTACTACTTCTGTCTCTTTGTCTCTCTCTTTGACTCCCTCTTTGTCTCTCTGTCTCTTCCTCTGTCTCTCTGTCTTTTTCTCTTTTTCCTCTCTCTCTTTCCCCTCTTTCTTCCCCACCTTCTCTTCCCCACCCCTTCTCCCCCTACCACTCTTTCCTCTCTGCTGGTCTTTCCCTACCTCTGCCAGTCGCATACGCTGCTGTTCTCCCTTCTCCTTCCCCTTTTACCCCGAGACTAAAAGTTCCTCTGAGGAGGAGACAACATTAGATGGGGGGAAACAAACAGAGGAGTGAGCAGACTCTGAATCAACTAAAAAGGTGACAAGCTCATGTTTAGGTCCCACTGTAGCAGGATGAGCTGCAGACAAAACTCCTCAGACGCCGAGTTAAAGAAGGAAGGGGTTTCTTTGTCCGGGGGCATCGGCAAGACTTCTGTCTCAAGAGCCAAGCCCCCGAGTGAGCAATTCCTTTTCCTTTTAAGGGCTCACAACTCTAAGGGGGTGTGTGTGCGAGGGTCGTGATTGGTTGAGCAAGCAGGGGGTATGTGACTGGGGGCTGCATGTGCCGTTAATTAGATTGGAACAAAACAAGATAGGGATTTTCACGATGCATTTCTATACAATGTCTGTAATCTATAGATAACATAACCGATTAGGTCAGGGGTTGATCTTTAACTACCAGGCCTAGGTTGTGGCACCAGGCTCTCTGCCTGTGGATTTCATTTCTGCCTTTTAGTTTTTACTTCTTCTTTCTTTGGAGGCAGAAGCTGGGCATAAGACAATATGAGGGGTGGTTTCCTTCCTTACCACCTCCAAATTTATCAAGGGTTCCTGGTGGGATCCAAGATAAAAGAGACAGAGCCCCTGATCCCCCTATTCTTCCTCGAAAGTCATGAGTGGAAGGGCTTCTTTCTCCTTTCTTAGTTCAGGACATCCTCTCTTGAAGTGGCCTGTTCTTCCAAATCTATAGTACCTATCTTGTCTTTCTTCCCTCTTAGTTCTGGGATTCTTTAACCCTGCTCCCCCATACTCTTTAGGGGGCCTGGTAGACAAGGACCTTGGTCCTCCAGATGGAGGCTGGATCCTTTAAAAGAGGGTTTGGACCCTTTATAGTTTCTAGCTCTTTGGAAACTCTGTCCAGAAGTACCTGGGTTTGCAGCCATCGGTTGGAAGGTGGAAAACATAAGTTTTGTCTTTTGTTTCTGTTTTTCTTCATCCCTTTTCACGTATACTTTCTGAGCTTCCCTGAGAAGCTCACTTAGGGGGTGGTCATCCTAATTGTCTATCTTTTGTAACTTTTTGAAATGTCTGGCCAACTCTTAGTGATAAATTGGAGTTTCAACATTCCTTGCCCAGGGGTATCATCTAAATTGAGGCCTGCATATTGCCTCATTTGCTCCCTCAGTGTGTCTATGAATCTCATAGGCCCTTCATCCTTTTCCTGTTGTATATCAAATGCTTTAGAAAGATTTCTGGTTCACGGTATTGATTCCCAAATTCCTTTTACTATCTCCCTTAGCGTGTCCCATCTGGGTCGCCAAAATGTGTCCAGAGTTAGTTCCTTCTGGTGGGTTCTTGGTCTTGTTGACTGCAAGAATGAAGCCGCAGACCCTCACAGTGAGTGTTACAGTTCTTAAAGATGGTGTGTCCGGAGTTTGTTCCTTCAGATGTTCAGATGTGTCCAGAGTTTCTTCCTTCCAGTGGGTTCATGGTGTCACTGACTTCAGGAGTGAAGCCACAGACCTTCACAGTGAGTGTTACAGCTCATAAAGATGGTGCATCTGGAGTTGTTTGTTCCTCCCGGTGGGTTCATGGTCTCGCTGACTTCAGGAGTGAAGCCACAGATCTTCGCAGTCAGTGTTACAGCTCTTAAAGGTGGTGTGGACCCAAAGAGTGAGCAGCAGCAAGATTTATTTTGAAGAGTGGAAGAACAAAGCTTCCACAGCGTGGAAGGTGACCCGAGTGGGTTGCCACTGCTGACTTGGGTGGCCAGCTTTTATTCCCTTATTTGGCACGCCCCCCCCCACATCCTGCTGATTGGTCCATTTTACAGAGTGCTGATTGGTGATTTACAAACCTTTAGCTAGACACAGACTGCTGATTGGTGCATTTTCACAGAGTGCTGACTTGTGCATTTACAAACCTTTAGCTAGACACAGAAAAGTTCCCCAAGTCCCCACTTGACCCAGGAAATCCAGCTAGCTTCACCTCTCAATTCCCCCCTAAACAGGACACCCCAACTGCTGTTCGGAATTGGGCGATGACCGCTCTGGCTACTTACTGCTGGATGGGGTGAAGAAAGGGCCCTGCAGTTGAAGTGTCCTCTGGAGGGGAACTCTTTAGGGCAGTGAAAGGGCCAGCGGGTTGGTCCAGGAGTCCTTGGTAGAAGTTGTTAGTTGACCTCATTTGGGGTTCCATTTGTAAGACTATCTGTAACTTTATGGCCTCAACCTTAGAGGAAACAAATTTGACAAGGAAGTTAAAAATACAGGGCCCAAAGGCGAGTAGTAGTAAGATGGCTGTCACAGGACCTAGAAAGGGGAGAAGCCATGTTGCCCAACTCAGAGGTTGGTATAAGAGTTTGAAAGGTGTTGTCTGCTTTCAAAAGCCTTTTCCTGTAAATGCTGGGCAGTGTCTTGCACTATCCCTAACTGGTTAGTGTAAAAGCAACATTAGGTCCTGCATATTTTCCTGGTGATCTGCGGTGTTATTGACCCACCGGGGGTCTTGGGCAGGGAATTTCTGGTCCATAGTAGGAATGTTTTCACTGGGAGGGTGCTCACGTTCCCAAACTACCATAGCAGCCCTATGAATCATACTCCTTTCTTCCCCTGAAAAGAGGTTGCCCAAGATGGACATTAACTTGACCCAAGTGTATAACTGAGGTCCTAAGAATTGTTCAATTTGGTCTGCCACTCCATAAGGGTTATCTAGTAGTGATTTAAGCTCCTTTTTTAAAGTCCAGACTTCTGAACTGGTTAAGGGAGCATTAACAAAGCCAACGCCCCCTCCCCACCTTGTGGTACCTCTTTCAAAGGGAAGAGGGTCGGGGCTGACCTCTTAGGTATGGAAGAAAATGGAAAATTTTGAATATCTTTTTTACTTCTACCTCACACTGGAGTCCTTTTAGAGAGGGGTCTCCAGGTTGGGAGGGAACAGGCTGGTGGCACGGTAATTCCCAAGAGTCAGGGTTATAAGGAGGAGGGATAGCATGAGTAGAGGAATTTGGAATGGGATCTGAGGTGGCAGTGGTTGTCTGAGGGGAATGATTGGGCACACTGAATGGGGGAAGATAGTCTTGGGGATCCCATGCACTGGAGTCTTTAGGCATGAGAGCTGGCTCCTCTGACTTTTCATTTTGAGGTGCTAGATTGAGTTCTTCCCTATTTGTTTTTAAGGGAAAAGGGAGGGCAGGTCCTTGCCTCCAACAAAGGGCATACCCTAGTTCTTCTTGAGACACTGGACTTTTATCATTAACATATCAGGTTAGAAGCTAACACATTAAATCCTCATTTGACCCAAACTTTGGCCAGAAGATTGAGGGTTTGAGGATGGATCCCTGAGTCCAAATAAAACAGCAATATTTTATCATTTGTTGCTTTTTCCTATGTTTAGTCCTTTCATTATCCTTCTAGTGTTTTAGCATGAGACCTAAGGGGCTATCTGGGGGAATATGTTTGTTACCATCTTTATCCCCTTTGCTTCCTATCTTGCTTGGGGTATTTCCCATCTTGATGGTTTTAGGGTAAGGTTCAAGGTTAAATTTCCCTTACTGGAAATTTCTCACCTTTTGGGGTAAGGCTCAATATCCCCCACTGGAAATTTCTTGCCTTTTGGGATAAGGCTCAATTTCCTCACTGGAAATTTCTTGCCTTTTGGGGTGAGGCTCAATTTCACCCACTGGAAATCTTTGCCTTTTGGGGTGAGACTCAGTTTCCCCACTGGAAATTCTTGCCTTTTGGGGTGAGGCTTAATTTCCCCCACTGAAAATTTCTTGCATTTGGGGTGAGGCTGTTTCCTTGCTGGAAATTTCTTGCTTTTTGGGGTGAGGCTCAATTTCCCCACTGGAAATTTCTTGCAATTTGGGGTGAGTCTCAATTTCCCCACTGGAAATTTTTTGCCTTTTGGGGTGAGACTCAATTTCTCCCATTGGAAATTTCTCACCTTTTCTACTACTGGAGGTTTGTGTGAGGTTCAATCGACCCAAGTGGGGATGTCTCACCTCTTTTTAACCTCTAAGCCACCCCAACCAAGGAGTATATCACTGCCCTGCCCCCCATGGCTTTCTTACCTTGGTCCTGACCATGAAGGAAATACTTTACCAGCTCCTGTGGCTTCTCCTTGCTTAGTCTGAGCACAGAGTCATCGCCACAGTATGTGAGAATCTTTTAAGCTACATTGCTGGCCAGTTTTTTTTTTTTGCTTGCATTGCTGAAAGCTCAGGTTATTCCTTGCACTGGGTGGGTTCTGATTTCTCACCCCTGAGGCTGCCACAAGGGGTGGGGGCACATGCCTCTTTACAAGAGAAAACCAGAGACCATCCTTGGAGGGGCATGTAATCATGAATGAGCCCCCAAATTGTTATATATAAAGTTTCGGTGCCACAAAAGAAATAGCATTTGAATATAAAATTTTCTTTTTAATTCTCAGCAAGGCATGGTACTTCTATAGAAGGGTGCACCCTTATAGATGGACCAATGGTGAGCGCACACTTGGACAAAGGAGGGGAAGGGGTTCTTATCTCTGGTGCACATGGGCCCTGCTTCTGTGTCATTCCAGTATTGGCTAGGGCTAGACCGCACAGGCTAAACTAATTCTGATTGGCTAATTTAAAGAGAGTAATGGGGTAAGTGGTTTGGCAGGAAAAATGGTTATGACAGAGCAGGTAATCAGAATGAGTCAGGGTGGAGCAGGTAATCGAAAAAGGTTGCTTTGTGAGGAAGTTAAGTTTAAAAGTAGAAGGTAAAGAATTGAACATACTGACATACTGATTCTTTGAAAAGAAATTTAGAACTCATATCTAACAATATGACTTTTTTTTTTTTGAGACGGAGTCTTGCTCTGTCGCCCAGGCTGGAGTGCAGTGGCGCAATCTCGTCTCACTGCAAGCTCTACCTCCCGGGTTCACGCCGTTCTCCTGCCTCAGCCTCCCGAGTAGCTGGGACCACAGGTGCCCACCACCATGCCCGGCTAATTTTTTCGTACTTTTAGTAGAGACAGGGTTTCACCATGTTAGCCAGGGTGGTCTCGATCTCCTGACCTTGTGATCCACCTGCCTCGGCCTCCCAAAGTGCTGGGATTACAGGCGTGAGCCACCGCACCTGGCCCCCAGTATGACTTTTAGTATTACTAAGTTCTGCTTTGTAATGAAGCTGCCCCTGCAAAATTATGACAGTAAAAGAAATTTGATGTAGTTAACCATCCTGCTTCTTACCTCCAAGCTGTTCTTGGTCATACCTGGGCACAGACCAAGCTAACTTTGGGAGGAATATAGTTGTCAATACTTTAACTTCGGGCCAGGTGTGGTGGCTCATGCCTGTAATTCCAGCACTTTGGGAGGCCGAGACAGGCGGATCACCTGAGGTCAGAAGTTTGAAACCAGCCTGACCAAGATGGTGAAACCCAATCTCTGCAAAAAATACAAAAAATGAGCCAGGTACAGTGGTGCACACCTGTAATCCCAGCTACTTGGGAGGCTGAGGCAGGAGAATTGCTTGAACTTGGGAGGCAGAGGTTGCAGTGAGCCAAGATTGCATAACTGCACTCCAGATAGGGGGAAACAGAGCGAGACTGTCTCAAAAAAAAAAAAAAAAAAAAAAAAGTAGTTTAGCTTTGAAGCAAAGATGATAATAATCCTTCCCTAAAATGAATTCCCTCCCTGTTCAGGGGCTGAAACTGCCTTTGTAAAACTAATGACAGGCCATAAGATTAGGGTTATGGGAGGGTCCTGAGTTCTGCTAAAATGTAGGCACAGTTTCTACAATCCCTTATTGCTCAGGAGTCCTGTGGTCAGAGGTTACAAGATTTGTGACTTCCCCAATTGCTCCTATAGATAACACCACTATTGTAGAACCTGAGATTTTGTTTTTTGAGATTTTTTTAGACTGACTCCACCTGGACTCATGACTCATGACTCAGCTGGTGCTGTGGCTCCACCAGAAGTGGACTAAGTACACAAGGACTGTTTCCCACACCCCTGTGATTTCATCCCTGACCACTCAGCAGCACCCATTCCCTAGCTCCCTGCCCACCAAATTGTCCATTAAAAACCCTAACCTCTGAGCCTTCAAGGAAACTGACTTGAGGAGTAATGCCATCTTCTATATGCCTGGCCTTGTGTCAAACTTTTTCTCTACTGCAATGCTGAGGTCTCAGTACATTGATTTTTGTCTGTGCAACGGGCTGTAAGAAACCAACAAGTGATTACAGTAATTTGATATAATATTCTTTAAGATAACTGTAGAAAAGAATTTCAGAAATTTATTTCATTGTTCATAATTTGTAATAAAGTTATTTAAAATACAATGTTTTCTCTGAACACTGCTTCAGCAGTATCATACGGAGTCTAATATGCAATACTTTTATTATTATTACTTTTTAGATAGTCTGCAATTTCATTTGGATTTTCCTCTTGGGTCCGAGAGCTATTTAAACCAAGCTATTTTATTTCCAAATATGTAGGGGCTTTGGTTTCCCCCTTATATTATTGTCTTCTAGTTTTATTGCCTTGGTACTGGATCAGGTTGTCTGTACTGTTTTATCTTTTTTTCTCTCTCTCTCTCTCTCTCTCTTTGAGATGGAGTCTGTCTCTGTCACCCAGACTGGAGTACAGTGGCACTATCTTGGCTCCCTGCAACCTCCACCTCCCAGGTTCATTCAATTCTCCTGCCTTAACGTCCCAAGTAGCTGGGATTACAGGCACCTACCACCTTGCCTGGCTAATTTTTGTATTCTTAGTAGAGGCGGGGTTTCACCATGTTGACCAGGCTGGTCTCGAATTGCTGACCTCAGGTGATCCACCTGCCTTGGCCTCCAAAAGTGCTGGGATTACAGGCTTGAGCCACTGTGCCTGGCTGTACTGTTTTATCTTTTTGAAATTTACTGACATTTCTTTTTTTATTGGAAATATAAAAATGTGTATTTTCGATTTTCAGAAGCACAGAATTTGACATACATCTGCCTTATTAATAGTAAGTTCACTATACTCTTGTTTGGCATTTTACACACGTTTGAGAAGAGTTAAAGTATTACACAGCTAATATATTTCTCTGTACTTTTCTGTTGTAGACCTTGAAGGAAATTAAACTATTTTATCCCCAAATATATTTCTTTGACATATTTTGAAATGGCTGCCCCTTGGTCAGAAAACAGAAATGGCCTAGCAAAGTTGTCCTTTATGGGGAAAATTTGCATCTGTAGAGAATCTCCACTAATGCAGCCATGCCTCTCTTTTCTATTCATTTCCCAGATCCAGGAGAGATTGAGAGTCCGGTACCTTTAAAATTGTGGAAATAAACATTTACCATGTATTCCCTCTGAGGGAGCCCTCTCTATAAAACAAGGCCACCTTTGCTAGCAAAGCGTCTTTCTTTCTTACTCCCATAACCTGCCTTGCCACTAAAACCTGTTTTTGGACATACTCTGAGTCCGCATTGTTTCAGAAATTTCAATATGGTATATAAGCTTCTGTTACTTATTGGGAAACTGGGTCCACATTCTGAAGGCTCCAGTGTATACATGTTAAATATATTTGTATGCTTTTTCTTCTATTCATCAATCTGCTTCATGTCGGTGATTTTTTAGCAAACCTTTAGGGCGTCAACAGCCCATGGCCTCCACCGCTTTAACTTTTGCTTTAAGGGCTATGCTTTTATCAATGCCATGTTATTTGCAAATAGGCATTCATAACTATTATTTTTGTGAATTTCAACCTTTAGCATATAAAGTGTCCTTGTCTCGTTTAGCGCTTTTTTTTCTCCCAAACTCAGTCATATTTGAAATTAAGATAACAATTACTTTTGTTTGCATTAGCCTAATACAGGTTTGTCCATTTATCTTTTTTTCTCTTCAGTTCCTATCCTTCTGAAACTATTAGTTTTAGATTTGTCTTTGTTTTTATGGTATTGATTTTTTTTTTTTTTTTTTGAGACTGAGTCTTGCTCTGTCGCCCAGGCTAGAGTGCGGTGGTGATCCAGGCTCACTGCAAGCTCTGCCTCCCAGGTTCATGCCATTCTGCTCCTCAGCCTCCCGAGTAGCTGGGACTACAGGCGCCCGCCACCACGCCTGGCTAATTTTTTTGTATTTTTAGTAGAGATGGGGTTTCACCGTGTTATCCAGGATGGTCTCGATCTCCTGACCTCATGATCCACCCACCTCGGCCTCCCAAAGTGCTGGGATTACAGGCGTGAGCCACCGTACCCTGCCGTTATTCAATTATTTTTGATTTGTGGTTCTATCTGACTTTCCCCCCTTTTACTAGATGAATTAAACTCATTTACAATTATTACAATTTAAAAAAATTTTTGATATGAAAGATATGTTTGGTAATGATCATATCACATTATTTCATGTTATGATTCATGGTTTCAAGGTTAAAAATATTTTCGTTGTAATCCCAGCACTTTGGGAGGCCGAGGTGGGTGGATCACAAGGTCAGGAGATCGAGACCATCCTGGATAACACGGTGAAACCCCCATCTCTACTAAAAATACAAAAAATTAGCCAGGCATGGTGGCAGGCACCTGTAGTCCCAGTTACTCGGGAGGCTGAGGCAGGAGAATGGCCTGAACCTGGGAAGTGGAGCTTGCAGTGAGCCGAGATCACACCACTGCACTCCAGCCTGGGTGACAGAGCAAGACTCTGTTTCAAAAAACAAAACAAAACAAAAAAAACCCACATTTTTGTATGTGAGATGTTTTTGTTGTATGTCCATTTCGTCTGATAATTATATGAATGTTTGTATTTTGTCAAATGTCTGATCTTTCTTTTTTTTGTTTTTTTCTTTTGAGATGGAGTCTTGCTCTGTCGCCCAGGCTGGAGTGCAGTGCACTCGGCTCACTGCAAGCTCTGCCTCCCGGGTTCAAGCGATTCTCCTGCCTCACGCTCCTGAGTAGCTGGGATTACAGGCACCCGCCACCATACCCAGCTAATTTTTGTATTTTTAGTAGAGATGGGGTTTCACCATGTTGGCCAGGCTGGTCTTGAACTCCTGACCTCAAGCGATCCACCCGCCTTGGCCTCCCAAAGTGCTGGGATTACAGGCGTGAGCCACTGTGCCTGGCCCTGATCTTCTTTCTTTAACCACTATTATCAATGCCCTATTCTGATAATTGCTAATAATTAAATAAGTAGCTTTCTTCTTCCTTGCACCTCCTTTTTCTCTCTACAACTTCTCAATTTTTGTTAATTATATTATGTTTCTTAATGTTTATATTTGTACTGTTTAATAACAACAATCCCACATTTGTTTTAGTTTTAAGCCAACTTACCAGCAGTGCTTATGCTATCTACTCAGTGCTTTCTAGTCATCTCTGGTTTAACATTTGTCCATTGGTGGATTCTTCATGTGAGTTAATAGAAACAATACCCTTAAGATGTTGTGTTTTCAAAACTGTTTGGCTTTATATACATACATACATAGTATGTATATGTGTGTGTATATATAGGTGTATGTATGTATATAATGTATGTGTATGTACGTATATACATATGTATGTATATAAACAAATACGTGTGTGTGTGTGTTTTATTTTGTTTTGAGACAGGGTCTCACTCTCACCCAGGCTGGAGTGCAGTGGTGCAACCATAGCTCACCGCAGTCTCAATCTCCTGCACTCAAGTGATCCTCCCGCCTCAGCCTCCCAGGTAGTTGAAACTATAGGCACACATCATGCCTGGCTAAATTTTTTTAAATTTTATTTTTAGTAGGGATAAGGTCTCACCATGTTGCCCAGGATGGTCTTGAACTCCTGGGATCAAGGAATCCTCCTGCCTCAGCCTCCCAAAGTGCTAGAATTACAGAGGTGAGTCACCACACCACCTACCTTTATATTTAAGCAACAGTTTGACTGCATACAAAATTCCTGGGTCACAGTTCTTTGCTAGAGGATGTTATTGGTATATATATATGTCTTCTAAGAACAAATGCTGTGGAGAAATCTGAAATTGGCCTGTTTTTCTCATTATAAGTGATTTATTCTCTGGCTTTTAAATAATTCTTTATTTTTGAAATCTAATAATTTTACCAGGACATAGATTGTTCTTGACTACTTGGAATCTTTTTTAGTAATATGCCATTTTACATTTTTAGACTCAAGTTTCCTTTTTCTGTGCAATTTTTAAAAAATTATATTTTAAATTTGTTTCCCTGTTTCCTTATGTTTTTTCTTCTTTGCTTTCAAGATCTGTGGGTATATGCTTTTCACCAGTTCTGGGAAATTCACAGCCATTATCTCTTTACACATTGCCTCTCCTCTTTTCTCAGTATCTTTCTAAGTGAAACTAAGTGTATGTTAAATCTTCCTGATGCAGAACTGCTGGGCTCCAGGCTAAACTTCACCCTCAAACCTGGAACCTCAGTCCTAAGTGAAAGCAGCTGACCCCATTTTTCCACCCAAATAATTGCTTTTTTGGCCCGCCCGCCCCACCCCCCTGTCCTATGCCTATAAATACCAGACCAGCTAGCAGAAAAAAAGGAAGAAATAGAGCAACCCCAGCAGCTGATGCAAGTGGTCGGGGATACAAGCTGCTAAGCATCAGGAATATATACAGCTGAGCATCGGAAACTACAGCTAGACACAGTGGTGCAGCTTCAGAGAAAGATCACTTTCTTCCCATGCCATCCGCTTTCCCATTCCCCATCCTGCTAAGAGCCATTTTTATCACCCAATCAAATCCTCCATATATACTACCCTTCAAAAAGTTCATGTGACCTGATTCTTCCCAGACACTGAATAAGAATTCAGGTGTCAAGAAGGGCAGGTGCAGAAGGCTGTTAGCTTGGGCTGTTAACACTTAGCCATCCACGGACTGCAGGCTGAGTGAAACGAGCTACTCCAGTTCCTGCCCATGAAGGGGGTCAAGGTCAAGGGAACTATCCTGTTTCATTCTCATCCTATCTTACATATCTTTTAACCTTTTTTTCATATTTTCTATTTCCTTGTTTCTCCCTGTGCATTCTAGATCAGTTATTTAGATATATTTTCTGGTTCACAAATTCTCACTTAGGTTATCTAATCTGCTACTTCATCCCTCCACTGAGTTCTTACCGCCACTTTTCCGTCCTCCCCAACCTCATTTTTTTTCGAGACGAAGTCTTTGCTCTGTGGCCCAGGCTGGAGTGCAGTGGTGTGATCTCAGCTTACTGCAACCTCCGCCTTTTGGGTTCAAGTGATTCTCCTGCCTCAGCCTCCCGAGCGGCTGGGATTGTAAGGCGCACACTGCCACACCTGACTAATTTTTGTCTTTTTGGTAGAGATGGGGTTTCACCATGTTGGCCAGGCTGGTCTTGAACTCCAGACCTCAAATGATCCACCCTTCGGCCTCCCAAAGTGGTGGGATTACAGGCATGTGCCATCATGCCTGGCTAATTTTTGTATTTTTAGTAGAGACAGGGTTTCGCCATGTTGACTGGGCTGGTCTCAAACTCCTGACCTCAAAGGATCCACACACCTTGACCTCCCAAGGTGCTGGGATTACAGGTGTGAGTCACCCCATTATACTTTCAATTCCTTGTTCTTTTTGGATTGCTTCCAAAATGTTTCTGTTCATTCCTGTTTTTAGTTGAAGGCTCACTTTTTAAATTATATACTTCTTTAAACACTTCATACATAGCTGTTTTATGTCTTATATATGTAATTATAATTCTAATACTTGAAATATTTGAGAAATCTAAATCAGATGTTTCTGCTGACTTTTACAGTGATTGCCTTCTTGTGTGTTTGCTAATCCTGTTTGTGAGTTGATGGCTTCATCATAATCTGTGGGAGTCCTCTATGCCAAACTTGGAAAGTTCTCCTCCAGACAAAGTTGGCTTTCATTCCTGTCTGTAATGTTGAGGCTCAGAAACCAATACCCCAAAATATGGCATTTTTACATCCTGAACTAAGAAGCCTCAAGGTCTCTCTGATCTACCCACCCCTCACCAGCTCTCCCAAAGAAGCTCAAGTTCCTTTACCTGCCTAAGATCCAGACCCACCAAGAAGGACAATAGTTTTCTTCCCTTCCGTGGGCAACCTGCCCAATTGTCCTATAGAACTGATATTTAGGATTCCTTTGAATAAACATAGAAATTTATCCTCCTGGTCTTAAAACTTGAGAAAATTACATGTCTTGTCTGAGTTGCTTTCTCAGGAAAGAAACCATCAGTGCTTCCAGACACTATCAAGGAGCTGAAACTTACCAGATCATCACATCTGGACAAGGAGAGCCAGACTCCTCACCAATCGTGATTGCCTGCTTCCTGTTGACCATTTTCTCTTCCTTACCTCTCCCTAAAATTCCCATTTTTTCACACATAGTTACATTTCTTCCCTGCTATATAAATCCCAAAATTTAGTCACTCAGGGAGATGGATTTGGGACTGATCTCCCATCTCCTCTGCTGCAGCACTGGATTAAAGCCTTCTTCCCTGGCAATACTCATTGTCTTAATGATTGGCTTTCTGTGAGGGGAGCAACAGGACCTAGATTGAATCCTGGGTGTTTTGGTAACATCTGTAAGATCAAAAATGTAACCACAACTGAACAGACATTTTTCAAGACAATGACTGACTCTCTCCAAGGATCATTTAAATTTCAAAGAGTTTCTACAACTCTTTGTAATTCCTACAAGTTAAATTCCAACTCTTTGGAATTAAAAGAATTTAATTGTTTTAATTCTTTGGAATTTAAACTCTTTGGAATTTAAATTCCCTACAACTCTTTGTAATTCCTACAAGTTAATTTCTGTTCCCTGATCCAGTCATTCTCCCTAGTAATCATTTATTGCCCCCTCATCTAATCTAATCCCAAACTCTAAATCTAATAAAATATTTCTAAAATCTGCACCCCTAATGCCCTCCCACACTCAACCATTCCACTTACTTTGTAATTTAGAGAGGCCTAATTTTGTTAAAATAGAGGCACAGCTAATCATAAGATGTTCGTTTCTTTCCCTTTGACATTTTCACC
The DNA here is from genome assembly GCF_002776525.5 of Piliocolobus tephrosceles. NCBI lineage: Eukaryota > Metazoa > Chordata > Mammalia > Primates > Cercopithecidae > Piliocolobus > Piliocolobus tephrosceles. The sequence goes on along the minus strand of NC_045443.1, from coordinate 31,797,820 downwards.
TACCAGGCATGATGACTTGCACAGTCTTTTTTTTTTTTTTTTTGCTGCTGTGATGAAGTCTTGCTCTGTCGCCAGGCTGGAGTACAGTGGCGCAATCTCGGCTCACTGCAACCTCTGCCTCCCTGGTTCAAGCAATTCTCCTGCTTCAGCCTCCCAAGTAGCTGGGATTGCAGGCGCGTGCCACCATGCCTGGCTAATTTTTTTGTATAGTAGAGGCGCAGTTTCACCGTGTTGGCCAGGCTGGTCTCGAACTCCTGACCTCAGGTGATCTGCCAGCCTCAGCCTCCCAAAGTGCTGGGATTACAGGTGCGAGCCACCACCTGGCCAACACAGTGAAACTCCGCCTCTACTAAAAATACAAAAATTAGCCAGGTGTGGTGGCACACGCCTGTAATCCCAGCTACTTGGGAGGCTGAGGCAGGAGAATCGCTTGAACCCAGGAGGCAGAGGTTGCAGTGAGCCGAGATCGTGCCATTGCACTCCAGCCTGGGTGACAGAGCGAGACTCCATCTCAAAAAAAAAAAAAAAAAGAAAAAGAAACAATGATCCTTAAGTCATGCAGACCACCTTTGTATTTTCCAGAAGTTGGATCAACTGAGGGGTATGAGCAGTTTCAATCACCAGGGAACTCACCTCTCACACTCTTTTCTGTTAAGCTGTAGGTATAGTTGAATGATAGCCCATCATTGTTCTCTAGTTTGCTTTTCTATGATTGCTTATTGTTCAGGAGTTATGTAACAGGCAGTCACAAACACTATTGTGAAACCTGAGACTGATCTCTGAGATATTTTTCAGACTTTGCCTTCAGGTGAATCAACTGACACCAGCTTGAACAGTGACCTATGAATGCAACAAAGGAACTGACTCAACGGGTCCTCTAACCACTCCCCTGCAGGAAATGACTCAGCACATGAAGACAGTTTCAAGACTCCTATGATTTCATCCCCCAACCAATCCACAACATCCGTTTCCTAATGCCCTGCCTGCCAAATCATCCTTAAAAACCTTAGCCTCTGAATTCTCAGTGAGGTGGATCTGGGAAGTATATCCCGTCCTCCTCACTCTATTGCCTTGCAATAATGAAACTCTTTCTCTGCTGCAACTCCTGCTGGCTCAGTGTTTTGGTTTTATCTGTGCAGTGGGCAAGAACCAGTCAGGTGGTAACAATTCTGCTTGTTACTTTGGGGTGATTTCCCCTACAAAAAGGAAAAATACTAACTTTGAACTACCATATTCAACTCTTAAGGCCTTCTATATTCTTAGTGATAATGTCGTTTTTGAAGATAACATATTTCAAAGTACAGTAGCTTTGAAGTGTATTTGTATTTTGAAGATACATGTACTTGAAAAATTGAGTTTGGCAATGTGTTTCCACTAACACTAATTTACCAGGTAAGGCCAGTCATGGTGGTTCACACCTGTAATCCCAGTACTTTGGGAGGCTGAGGAGGGCGGATCACAAGGTCTAGGAGTTAGAGACCAGCCTGGCCAATATGATGATACCCTGTCTCTACTAAAAATACAAAAATTAGCTGGGCATGGTGGCTTACGCCTGTAGTCCCAGCTACTCGGGAGGCTAAAGCAGAAGAATTGCTTGAACGTGGAAGGGGGAGGTTGCAGTGAGCCGAGATGGCGCCACTGCACTCCAGCCTGGGTGACAGAGCAAGACTCAGTCTCAAAAAAAAAAAAAAAAAAAAATTTACCAGGTAAAAGTCATCTTGGTTTAAAATATTTTCGCAACATTTAATATTTCATGTCATTACCAGTGCGGCCTTATATCTCCAATGTTTTAAAAAATGTTATCGAGGACTTTGAAAGTGTTTCACTAAACCAAAACATAGTGATGAAAATAGTAATGTGAATATTAAAGTTCAGAATGTCACAGATATCAAAAATTAACAAGAGCCCCATTTTAGTTGAGGAAATAGGTGAATGTGATCATTTTATAGAAACAAGAAAAGAAAAATATGAATAACAGCATGAAAGTGGATATCTGAAAATGAGCAATCCAGCTACTCTTTTTTTCACACCATGTTTATCTTTTAGGTAAGTGTCAAGTTTTGGCATGAAGTTAACGATGCTTTCATTTTGATTTCTAACAAAACACTGAGCTCTGGTAAACCAATTATATTTTTCATTTCTAAAACAAAACAGCATAGTAAAAAATTAAATAATTCTTTTGCTAAAGTCAGAAAGAGGCCAAAACTACAGATATCCATTCAGATTTGCACTTCCTATATCCTAAAACAGACAGTTCTCAGTGCTGTCAAAAGGTTTGTAACAACCTGATGTGAAATTATTGAAAATATGCTCAGAGAGAAAGCAAAACACACTGCTACTGGCAAATTACATTGTCGAGTGACTCATCTGACATTGTGTAACATTAATAGCATTCATTATGAAAGAGGAATGACTGTCTTGTGTGCATGCTAGCAAATTCACACACTAAGAACATAGAAGGCCTTAAGAATTGGATGAAGCCACCCGCACTTGCCGTCTGCCACAAAACGTCCCCTATCAAGCTTGCCAACCATCTTTGTCTTGCCAAATCTAATGATTTGTTCTCTGTCCAAATCACAGTTAACTTCTCAGTAGTAGTTGACCATTATTTTCTTTCTGAACACTTTCTTCTTGAAGTTTTCCTGAAGCCACACTGTTTCCCCTCTTTATCACTGGCTGCTCCTTCTCAATCTCCTTGCTAGTACCTACCTCTTTTTTCTCCTCATCTTCTAAATATTGGGACTCTCTAGAGCTGGGTTCCTGATGCTCTCCTTTTTTTTGTGTACATTCTTTCCCTATTTAATCTCAGTCAGTCCCATAGCTTTATGACAAGCATGTTACGGATTCCCAAATAAATACCTAGAGTCCTGTTTTCTTCCCTGAACTCCGAATTCACATATCATTTGCTTTATTATTATTATTATTATTATTGTTATTATTATTATAGATGAGGTCTCACTACATTGTCCAGGTTGGAGTGCAGTGGCTATTCACAGGTGTGATTGTAGCACACTACAGCCTGGAACTCCTGGACTTGAGTGATCCTCCTGCCTCAGCCTCCTAAGAATAGCTGTGACTACAGGTGCATGCCACCACATCTGGCTAACTTTTAAATTTTTGTTGAGATGGGGTCTCACTATTTTGCCCAGGCTGGTCTCAAACTCCTGAGCTCAAGCAATCCTTCTACCTCGGCCTGAGTGACTGGGACTACGTCCATGTTCCACCACACTAGGCTCCAATTGCATTTTGACTTCTCCACTTGGATGTTTAAAATGCTTCTCAAATTTAACATATCCTAAAGATAATTTGTGTCTCCCCACAAAACTTGCTCTTTTTGCATTCATTGCTATCTTAGTTAATAGCACCACCGTCCATACTGTTACTTTAGACAGAAGCCTTTGGAATATCCCAATTGGTCTTTCTGATTTTCTCTTCGTTTCACAACTTATTCTCCACAGACAGGATACTCCAAACAGTACCCAAAGCCATCGTCGCTTATACTTTTCAATCTATAAAATATACATACATAAGAGTATATAAAATATATTGTAAATATCCATGTATCCAAACACACAGGTTTAGAACTGGAACACAATATGCAAAAGAATAATGTTGGACCCCCTACCTCATACCATATATAAAAATTAACTCAAAATATACCAAAGATCTAAATGTAAAAGCTGAAACTATGAAACACTTCAAAGAAATCATAGGTATAAATCTTTGTGTCCATGGATTTAGCAAGGATTTCTTAAATATAACATCCAAAGCACAAGCAATCAAAGAAAAAAATATAGGTTAGACTTCAACAAAATTAAAAATTTTCATGCTTCATTTCTTCATAGAAACAGAACACTTTCAGGACATCATAAGACCTCTTCCTGCTCACATTTCTTCCCTTTCTGCAAAGATAGATGCAGTTATTTGTGTGTATGTATTTGTGTGTGTGTGATGATCATTCTCTTGCTTTAGTTTTATCTCGTATTTACATCCATAAGCAATATCACAACCTAAACAATATTGTTTAGGTTTTACCCATCTTTAAGTTATATAAATGGAATCTCACTGTATTTTTTTTTTTCTGTGACTTGCTTCTTTTTGGCTCAATATAATGTTTGTGAGCTTCATCTGTCCTTATGCATATGGCTGTAGCTCTGTATAGAATTTCATATATCGTAATTAATATCATAATTTATCATACTCTTTAATGGACTTTTGGGTGTTTTCAGTTATTATTAGTGCTACAATAAACACTTTGATACATGCTTCCAGGCACTTACATGCAAGAGTTTCTCTAAGATATATATCTAGGAGAATGTAGATATCAGACTGTTGAATAAACTTGAAGATGCACATCCTTTCTTTTCCAAAATGGTGATAACCAGTTTAACACTCTACCAAGGGGTGAGTTTCCATTGGTATTGCCAAAGTTCCTTGAGAATGTCAGATTATTTTTCCTACTTTTACCATAACTAGTGGCTTGTACAGTTTTTTGGGGGGAGTTTTTTGGAGGTGGAGTCTTGCTATGTTCCCCAAGCTGCGGTGCAGTGGCTATTCACAGGCACAATCATATTGCACCACAGCCTTGTTAGATATGAGTTCTAAATACCTTTTCAAAGAATTAATATGTCACTATGTTGAATTATTTGCCTTCTACATTTTTTTTTTTTTTTTTTTTTTTTGAGACAGAGTCTCACTCTGTCGCCCGGGCTGGATTGCAGTGGCCGGATCTCAGCTCACTGCAAGCTCCGCCTCCCAGGTTTATGCCATTCTCCTGCCTCAGCCTCCCCAGTAGCTGGGACTACAAGCGCCCACCACCTCGCCCGGCTAGTTTTTTGTATTTTTTTAGTAGAGACAGGGTTTCACCGTGTTAGCCAGGATGGTCTCGATCTCCTGACCTCGTGATCCGCCCGTCTCAGCCTCCCAAAGTGCTGGGATTACAGGCTTGAGCCACTGCGCCCGGCCTTGCCTTCTACTTTTAAACTTAATTTCCTTATAAAGCAACCTTTTTCGATTACCTGCTCCACCCTGACTCATTCCAATTACCTGCTCCACCCTGACTCATTCTGATCACCTGCTACACCCTAACTAATTCCGATTACCTGCTACCTGCTCTGCCCTGACTCCCGCCAAAGCACTCACTCTGTCATTCTCTTTATATTAGCCAATCGGAATTAGTTTAGCCGGTGACCCTAGCCAATAGGGGAACAACACAGCAGCAGGGGCCACGTGCGCCAAGGATAAGAACCCCTTCCCCTCCTTTGTCCAAGTGTGCACTTGCCATTGCTCCATCTGTAAGGGTGCACCCTTCTATTGAAGTACCTTGCCTTGCTGAGAATTACAAAGAAAATTTTATATCGGAGTGCTATTTCTTTTGAGGCATGGAAACTTTATATATAACAGCCTCAAACTTCTGGGCTTAAGAGATCCTCCTGCCTCAGCCTCTAGAGTAGTTGGGACTTCAGGCACCTGTTACTGCCCCTGGCTTTTGTACAAGTTTTTGTTGCTGTTGTTTGTTTGTTTTAGACAGTCTTGCTCTGTCACCAGGCTGGACTACAGTGGCGCAATCTTGGCTCACTGCAAGCTCCGCCTCCAAGGTTCAAGCAATTCCCCTGCCTCAGCCTCCTGAGAAGCCAGTACTACAGGTGTGCGCCATCACTCCCAGCTAATATTTTGTATTTTAGTAGAGATGGGGTTTCACCATGTTGGCCAGGATGGTCTCAATTTTCTGACCTCGTGATGTGTCATTCTAGGCCTTCCAAAGTGCTGGGATTACTGGTGTGAGCCACTGCGCCCGGGCTTGTACAAGTTTTAACATGTGGAAGTTCGTTTTTTGTTTCATTTTTTTGAGGCAGTCTCGCTCTCTTGCCAGGCTGGAGTGCAGTGGCGCGATCTGGGCTCACTGCAACCTCCACCTCCCAAGTTAAAGTGATTCTCCTGCCTCAGCTTCCCAAGTGGCTGGGACTACAGGCACATGCCACCATGCCTGGCTAATTTTTGTACTTTTAGTAGAGACGGGTTTCACCATGTTGGCCAAGATGGTCTCAATCTCGACCTCATGACCCTCTCGCCTGGGCCTCCCAAAGTGCTGGGATTACAGGCATGAGCCACTGCACCTGGCCAACATGTGGAAGTTCAAACATATATTTCCCTGGTTGATTAACAAGACAGAACATTTTTCATATGTCTATTGACCATTTAGATTTCCTCTGTGGGGATGTGCCTGCTTAAGTATTTTGCTGATTTTCCAATTATGTTGTGTGTCTGTGTGCGTGTTTTATCATGTTGATTTGTAGTACCTTTTAAAATCTAGATATACATCCTCTTCAGTTACTTGTGTTACACATATTTCCCCAAAATTAATCTATTAAAAATGCATATCAGATCCTGTCATGTCCTTGTTCACAGCAACCCTCTAACATCCTCCCAACTGCATTTAGCTGTAACTAAATCTCTGTGATTATCAAGGCCCTATGTAATCTAGTCCCTGCCTACCTCTCTGTCTTTATCTCCTTCCCTAAGCTTCAGCAACACTGGCCTTCTTTTCTTTCCTCAATTATGTGTGTGAGACAGACTTGCACTCCCTCTTTTGCACAGCTTTGGACAAGTGTCGGTTCTTAGTGAACGCTCAGTTGCACCTCTGCACTTCTGCAGGAAGTTGAAAGGCCCACCTGCAATGTGCATAACCTAGCTCTGATAAAATGTTTTCTTGTAGTTGTGCAAAACCAGGAAAAAGAAAAAAACCACAACAAAAATAACCTCACCCATAAAAGGGGAAGAGAAAATTAGGTAATATCTATCGCTAAGGCTTATATCCAGTGGAAAATCACCAGTTTAAGTAGTAGACCAGATGTCACACATTAGAAGAATTATTAAGTATAGAAGAAGCTCTATAAGCTGGGTGTGGTGGCTCACACCTATAATCCCAACACTTTGGGAGGCTGAGCGGGAGAATCACTTGAAGCCAGGATTTCAAGACCAACCAGGGCAATATAGTGAGATCCTATCTCTACAAAAAATTACAATAAATAAAATAAGAAGAAGCCCTTCAGATGAGGCAAAGTCCCATCTAATCCTGGCTGCAGGTCTATTGAAGGCCACATATTCTGAGCAGCTTGAAGCCTAGGAAAACTGCATTCCGTGGAAAGAAACACCAATAGGAAATACCCCATCTGAAAATATAGGGTATTTCTCTGTCTTCCATTAGAAGTTCGGTACTTAAATTCCATACCCTTTGTTAACAGATTAACAATAATTAAAGGTCTACTATGAAAAATTTTCACTGAATCTGACCCAGAGAAACCATTCTTTTTGTTTTTGGTTTTGTTTTTGAGTCAGAGTCTTGCTGTGTCTCCCAGACTAGAGTGCAGTGGCACAATTTGCAAGTTCCGCCTCCCAGGTTCACGCCATTCTCCTGCCTCAGCCTCCTGAGTAGCTGGGACTACAGGCGCCCGCCACCATGCCCGACTAATTTTTTATATTTTTAGGAGAGATGGAGTTTCACTGTGTTAGCCAGGATGGTCTTGATCTCCTGACCTCGTGATCTGCCCACCTCGGCCTCCCAAAGTGCTGGGATTACAGGCGTGAGCCACTGTGCCCGGCCCAAACCATTCTTATAATTCATATCAAGCTTGTCTTGTCTCAAGGTATTGCATTACTATTCTTTTTTTAAATAGCAGCTTTATTGAGATATGATTCATATACCATACCATTCACCCATTTAAAGTATATATTTTTAGTATATTCACAGCATTGTGCAATTATCACTATGATCAATTTTAGAACATTTCCATCACCCCAAAAAGAAACTTTGTATCCCTAAGCAGCACATTTGCTCTTCTTTAACCCCCCGGAATGCTAGTCCGCAGATTTCACAAGTCTGACAACTTCTAGGCAAATCTCAAGTAAAACATTGCCTCTCTAGAGAGGCGGTCTTACTACCCCTTTTAAATTCTTCCCTGACTCTGTGGAGGACGGTGCTTGTTATTTACAGTTATTCCTTTTCCTTTCCTCTTCTTTTTTAACAGAATCATGATTTTGTTCGGGTATCAGATGGTCATGTTCTATAGGGGTATTCAGGCCCATGCCCATCCTGAGGGATTAATTATGATTGATCTAAGTCATATCTCATTTCCCTTGGTAATGATTGGTTTAATTAGCAAGCGCCATAATACTGAGGATGCTGCTATGAGTTCTTCTGGGCAAAGATTGTGTGTTCTTACCAACAGAGATGTGAGAAAAATACAAGTACATGTTACCTGCCTCCAGAAACTTTAGTGTTATCCCACCCTACCCTACAGTGTTACATTTCATTCAACAAATAACTGAGTGCTTGGTATGTGACAATGCATTGTTTATTTTTTAAACAGTGGCAACAACAAATCTTGAGAATCAGAAATATACTCAATTTTACTTTCTGTCTAACATATCTAATGCCAGTTCCAGCTGTCACATGCGTATCTCACACGTAAAATGGAGTAAGTCAAATAAGAGGCTCAAAGTGAAGCAACAAACTTGAATTTTCCTAACTTGCATCCTTATTGCAAGGATGTATTGCTTGGACCTGTAGAGCCATCTTGAAAGCATGAGAGGAAAACTCAAGGGAATCACAGAGGTTCTGAGCGGGAATTATAACGTCATTAAGCCACTGAACAACCAACCCTGGAACTATCCTATTCTGACCTCCCTCCCTCCCTCCCTTCCTCCCTTCCTTCTCCTTCTTTCCTTCCTTCTCTTTCTCTTTTTTTAAGACAGTGTCTCACTCTGTTGTCCACTGGAGTGCAGTGGCACAATGTTGGCTCACTGGAGCTTTGACCCCCACCAGCTCAAGCTATCCTCTTGAGAGGTGAAGCTGGCTGGCCTTCTGGGTCCGGTGGAGACTTGGAGAACTTTTCTGTCTAGCTAAAGGATTGTAAATGCACCAATCAGCTCTCTGTGTCTAGCTAATTGGGTAGGGGACAAGGAGAACTTTTCTGTCTAGCAAAAGGATTTAAATGCACCAATCAGCACTTTGGGTTTAGCTAAATGCACCAATCAGCACTCTGTAAAAACAGACCAATCAGCACTCTGTAAAGCGGACCAATCAGCTCTCTGTAAAATGGACCAATCAGCAGGATGTGGGTGGGGCCAAATAAGGGAATAAAAGCAGGCCTCCTGAGCCCCTAGTGGCAACCCCGTGTGGTCTGTTGTCACACAGCGGAAGCCTTGTTCTTTCTGTCTTCCAATAAATCTTGGTGCTGCTCTCTCATTGCATCTGTGCGGCTTTTGTGAGCTGTAACACTCACTGCAAAAATCTGCGGCTTCACTTCTGAAGTCAGCAAGACCACGAACCCACTGGTAGGAACAAACAACTCTGGGCGCGCTGCCTTTAAGCACTGTAATGCTCACCATGAAGGTCTGCAGCTTCACTCCTGAAGTCAGCGAGACCACAAACCCACAGGGAGGAATGAACAATTCTGGACGCGCCGCTTTTAGGAACTGTAACACTCACTGTGAAGGTCTGCAGCTTCACTCCTGAAGTCAGGGAGACCAGGAACCCACTGGGAGGAATGAACAACTCCGGATACGCCACCCTTAAGACTGTAACACTCACTGCAAAGGTCTGTGGCTTCTCTCCTGAAGTCAACAAGACCACAAACCCACCAGAAGGAAGAAACTCCAGACACATCCAAACATCTGAAGGAACAAACTCCAGACACACCATCTTTAAGAACTGTAACACTCACTGTGAGGGTTCACGGTGTCATTCTTCAAGTCAGTGAGACACAAGAATCCACTGGAAGGAACCAATTCTGGACACACTCTCACCTCAGCCTCCTAAGTGGCTGGGACCATGGGCATGTACCACCACAGCTGGATAATTTTTTTTTTTTTTTTTTGGGAGAGATGGGGTTTTCGCATGTTGCCCAGGCTGGCATTCTGAGTTTTCATGTGAGATAAAAACGTTATTTTTTTCTAGGACATAACTAAACACAATAATATTTCTGCAGTGGAAGGCTTTGTGGCTTGTAGTGGAAAGACTCTTAGTTGGCCCCATGATCCTTGCCTCCCCTCCTCCCCTGATGTGATCCTTTCCCCTCAGTGTGGGCAGGATCTGTGGCTTGCTCTAACTGAAAAAAACAGTAAAGACGATGGGATGTATGTGATTTTGTGTACATGACTGGGGTTATGTTACATAAGATGGTAGCACCCATCTTTGTCCCCCTCCCCCAGTTTAGCTTTGAGGGTGCAGATGGCCATGTTAGAGGACGCCGCATGGCAAGAAATATGGGCAACCTCTCAGAGCTGAGGGCAGCCTCCAGCCAACAGCCAATAAAAAAACCTGAAGCTCTCAGTCTTACAATCTCAAGGAACTGAATTCTGCCATTAACATGAGTGAACTTGGAAGTGAGACCTTCCCCATCTGAACTCAGGTGACACTGCAGTCCTTGGTGACAGCTTGATTGTAGCCTCATGAGACCGTTAGCAGAGGACTCAGTCAAGCTAGACTTGACTCAGACTCCTGTCCCATGGTAAATGTGTATTGTTACAAAACAATGAAATGCTAATAAAGGTGTGGCTATTCACATCTTTTCCCCCTAGTTTTTAAAACATCAATAAAAAATTATTATTAAAAAATATAAATAGGCTGGGTGCTGTGGCTCACGCCTGTAATCCCAGCACTTTGGGAGGCCAGGGCGGGCGGATCACCTGAGATCACGAATTCGAGACCAGCCTGGCCAACATGGTGAAACCCCGTCTCTACTAAAAATACAAAAATTACCTGGGTATGGGGTGGGTGCCTGTAATCCCAGCTACTGAGGAGGCTGAGGCAGGAGAATCACCTGAACCCGGGAGGTGGAGGTTGCAGTGAGCCAAGATTGCACCATTGCACTACAACCTGGGTGACAGAACAAGACTCCATCTCAAAAGAAAAACCAACAAACAAACCCAAAAATATACAATTTAAATAGCTTCACTCTCCTGTTCACCTGTTAAACTCCTCACTCCTCTTCCAATTCATTAATTGATTCCACATTTATCCACTCTTCACAGAGAAGAGTCTGGGCAGCAAATACAGGAAAAGTCTTTTGGCTTCAAGAGTTTTTTGGGCCTCAGATTGCAGATAAGGGATTGTGGGCTTTTAGTATACAGCCGTAGAGTCGCTGGGGGATGGAACAAGACACTATCTATAAAGGCTTGGAACAAGATTCAGCATACAGGAAGGGCTCAATAAATAATAGCTGTTATGGTTATTAGAATTAGAACTCCTGGGGCAGGTCTCTCTGACTGCTCTGTTATTCCTTGCAAGTCACTTCCTTTCTCTGGGCCTCAGTTTCCCCATTTTTAATAGGAGGGCCCCTCAGAGAAGCTCTCAAAAAGAGGGTTGAGCTCCTGTTCTGGAGGTGGGTCTGGACTGGGTGCTCAGTGAGCTACGATACGAATTGCTCCTGAGTGAGTGGTGCACAGTCTGTTTGCGGCCTTAGTCCTGAAGAGGTGCGCAACCCTGGGGAAATGGCTTCTCCTTGCCTAATCTCAGGTTCTCCACTGTCAAAGGGGGCCAGAAGGTCACTCCCACCTAAACACATGAGAAAAGAGGAAGGACAAGGTGCACTCACTCTGGAATGGGCTTGTTTGTTTTTTAAAATATCATTTGAGGGGAGTGACTTCTTGTCTCTGGCCTAGTCTTCTGTGCAATTGAAGTGAGGGCTGCAGGTCTTCACCTGTCCAGACCACCACACCCACCTCTGCATTCCCCATTTCTTTCTTTTTCCTTTTTATTTATTTATTTATTTATTTATTTATTTATTTATGTATTTATTTTTGAGACACGGTCTCATTCTATCTCCCAGGCTGGAGTGCAATGGCGTGATTTAGGCTCACTGCAACCTCCACTTCCAGGGTTCCAGCAATTCTCCTGTCTCAGTCTCCCAAGTAGCTGCGATTACAGGTGCATACCACCACACCCGGCTAATTTTTGTATTTTTAGTAGAGATGGGGTTTCTCCATGTTGGCCAGGCTGGTCTGGAACTTCTGACCTCAAATGATTTGCTCCCCCTCGGCCTCCCAAAGTGCTGGGATTACAGGCGTGAGTCACTGCTTCCCCAAATCTTATGCAGTAATGATCTCTATCAGTGTTCCTGTCCCACCTCCCCCACCAGACTGTGAGTTCACTCCTAGCAACCTGCGTGTACCTTGATAAATGTGGAATCAATGAACAAATGGGAAGAGGAGTGAGGAGTTTACCCAGTGAACAGGAGGGTCAGACAACACTTTCAGCCTGGGCATGCTCTCAGTTGACAGCCCCAGACATGTTCAGCAGTGGTCAAATTTGAGTACATTTTGAAGACTGAGACCAGAAACTCATTGAAAGATTAGAAGCAAGGAGGTAGAGATTGGAAAGAGACAAATCAGAGCTTTATTCATTCATTCATTCTCAATTAGTAATTATTGGTTACTGACTAGGTATCAGGTACTGTTTAAAGTGTTTCAGGCACAGTAGAAAACAAAAGAAATGTCCCTGACTTCAAGGAACTTATATTCTAATTGATGGAGACAAGCAACAAACAAACAAGATATTAATGAGTGTTACCTGCTAAGAGAAAGGTAAAAGAGGGTTATGCAATAGAGTTTTAGATAGAATACATGTGACTGAAAACCCAACTCAAAATGGGGTGTCTCATAATATCTGGTCATATGTACCATGATAGCTTTCTAAAATCTTGAACATTTTTAATTCTGAGAATTGCCTGTCCTCATGCACTTTGGATAAGGCATTGTATTACTATCCCCATATTACAGGTGAAAAAATACAATTACTAAGGAGTCAAGTGACTCATTTTAGGCCAAAATAAGGATTCAGAAGGTGTAGTCAGAGACCAAGCTCTTAGTGACATGCAGGCTCCATGGTTCTGAGATTCAAGAACCTGTGATACTAAGATATCAAGTGCTATCACTGTCATCACAGCAACGCAAGATTGAAGGCAACAGGACCAGGCCCAAAAGTCCTGCAGATGCAATGCTGTTTGCCACCACCATCACCTCCTTCTCGGTCCCTGAAGGGCTTCCCACCTTGTGAGGAAGCTAAAGATTCTAGAGGGGGCTAAGGAGAGGCATAGCCTTCGGGGAAGCCACCAACAGGCTCTAACCTGTTCAAAACATGCTGTGATTCGCTCCCCCAAAGCCCCCTCCACTGTTCACACTGCAGCCCAAATGGTATTGAGGTAGGAAGCAGGACTCAACGCCGAACCAGATTGAAAGACTGGCTGAAAAAAAAAAAAAAGAAAGAAAGACTGGCTGAAACAGAGAAGCATGGAAAGCACTTCTTCATAAGGCATTCCTACCAGTGACACAACAGTTTACCATTGCTGTGGCAACACCTAGAAGTTAGCACCACTTTCCATGGCAGTGACCTGGAAATTACCACCCCTTTTCTAGAAATTTCCGAATTACCTGCCCCTTGATTTGCATGTAATTAGGAGTGGGTATAAATATGATTAGAAAACTGCCTCTGAGTTGCTGCTCTCAATACACTGCCTATGGGTAGCTCCGCTCTGCAGGAGCAGCCACAGAGCTGTCACACTGCCACATCAGAAAAGCTGTTTTCTGGCTAGGCATGGTGGCTCACACCTGTAATCCCAGCACTTTGGGAGGCCAAGATGGGCAGATCACCTGAGGTCAGGAGTTCAAGAACAGCCTGGACAACATGGTGAAACCCAGTCTCTACTAAAAATACAAAAAATAGATGGGCGTGGTGGTAGGTGCCTGTAATCCCAGCTACCTGGGAGGCTGAGGCACAAGAATTTCTTGAACCTGGGAGGTGGAGGCTGCAGTGAGCTGAGATTGCACTACTATACTCCAGCCTCGGTGACAGAGCGAGACCATGTCTCAAAAAAAAAAAAAAAAACAAAAAAAACCCCTGTTTTCTACTAACAGCTCACCCTTGAATTCTTTCCTGGGCAAAGCCAAGGACTTCCCCAGGCTATGCCCCAATTTTGGGGCTCACCTGTCCTGCACAGGTATCATTCCCCTTTTTTAAACCTTCAATGCTGTCATTTCATTTTGAATAAGATTCAAAGTCAGGTGTGCGTGTGTGTGTGTATGTGTGTGTGTTGTTTCTTTACAGCCCTCATGCATCAAAGTCATTTTGATTTTTTGTTGATGTTATTTTTTTTTAGAGATAAGGTCTTTCTCTGCTCTGCCAAAGACTTCAGGAAGAAAAAAAGAAAAAGGGGGTCTCACTCACTCTCCTGCCTTGGCTACAGTGCAGTGGCATGATCATAGTTCACAGCAGCCTCAAACTCCTGGGCTCCAGGGATCCTCCCACCTACAAGCATGAGCCACCATGCCTGAATCAAACAGAGTTTGTTTTTATTTATTTATTTATTTATTTTCGAGACGGAGTCTCACTCTATTGCCCAGGCTAGAGTACAGTGGCATGATCTTGGCTCACTGTAACCTCCACATCCCAGGTTCAAGCAATTCTCCTGCTTCAGCTTCCTAAGTAGCAGGGACTACAGGCGCGCCCCCCCCCACACCCGGCTAATTTTTGTAATTTTAGTAGAGATGGGGTTTTACTATGTTGGTCAGGCTGGTCTTGAACTCCTGACCTCAAGTGATCTGTCTGCCTCGGCCTCCCAAAGTGCTGGGATTACAGGCGTGAGCCACCGCACCCAGCTGTTGTTTTGTTTTTGAACTGGAGTCTGGCTCCGTCACCCAGGCTGGAGTGCAGTGGCGCCATCTCATCTCACTTCAACCTCCGCCTCTGAGGTTCAAGAGATTGTTGTGTCTCAGCCTCCCAAGTGGCTTGGATTACAGGCACCCGCCACCATGCCAGGCTAAATTTTGTGTTTTTACTAGAGATGGGGTTTCGCCATGTTGGCAAGGCTGGTCTCAAACTCCTGACCTCAAGTGATCTGCTTGCCTCAGCCTCCCAAAGTGCTGGGATTACAGGCATGAGCCACCAGGCCTGGCCCAAAGACAGTTTTTTGATCTTCAAGGTTTTACCTGATTTGGCCCCAGGCTCAGCCAATCCCATTTCCTCCTACTCCCTGCTCCATTCAGCCACACTGACCTCCTTCTGTCCTTCAAATGATATCAAGCACATTTTTACTTCAGTGTCTTTCTTTTCTCTCTGTCTCTAAATCTCTGCATAGCGACCTCCTTTTTAATCCTCAGATCTCAGCAAAAGTGTCACAGCCTCAGAGAAGCCTTCCCTGACCACCTGAGCAAAAGTAAATCTCTCTCTCTCAATCCGTCCTTCCTATCTTGTTCTTTGTAGTTCATATCTCCATATACTGTTTTGTTTGTGTGCTTTTCTCTCTCTCACACCAGAATGTAAGCTCCTAGAGGACATATTCATGTACTGATACATTCCACCTGGTACATAACAGGTATTAAATATTTGTTTGAATGAATGTAAGTAATGGGGTTTGAAAGTCTGATTATCTGACAGAAATACCAGGCATTTGATTCCATTACAATGACCAGTAATTGTGAGTTAGAAATTATATAACTTTCTAAAAACAAAAATAACGAGTGAAGTTAATCAAAAAAAGACAGCGGTTTAAGCTGTCATCGCACTGGCTCCCAGCATCCGAGTGAAAGACCACAATTGTCATCCCTCTCACTGTTATGAAACTATAATAGGCTAGGCACGGTGGCTCACGCCTGTAATCCCAGCACTTTGGGAGGCTAAGACAGGAGAATCACCTGAGATCAGGAGTTTGAGACCAGCCTGGCCAACGTGGTGAAACCCCATCTCTACTAAAAATACAAAAAAAATTAGCTGGGTATGGTGGCGGGCTCCTGTAATCCCAGCTACTTGGGAGGTTGAGGCAGGAGAATCACTTGAACCCAGGAGGCGGAGATTACAGTAAGCCAAGATCGTACCACTGTACTCCAGCCTGGGCGACAGTGTGAGACTCTGTCTCAAAAAAATAAAGAAAAGAAACTATAATAATTACTATTTTGGCTCAGATGAAGCTATTCTTATTAATTTTCAAAGTGTTTTTGATATTTAATCGCTTTATCAAAAAAATCAGTAATCTGTTGATGAGTTACATATTTTCCAATTTCTCTTCTTCTCTACACTGGGCTCTGAGAAGCTGACTTTTATCAACCATATAAACGAGGATGCTTGAGCTCTAACTTCTGGTTGGCTGAAGCAATGACAGCCAACAGCAGGACATCAAAAAGGGGATGAAGAATGGAGCTTGAAGAGTATTCCTGTAGCCCCTTCCTGGCTGGATCACAGCAGGCTGGCGAGGTTGCCTTATCAAACTGAAACCGCCTTTGTAAAATTATCACTGAGACAGTGAAAGAGATTTAACTTAACCGACTCCATCTTGCTTCTAACCTCCTTGTTCATTCCTGGGCATAGGCTGAACTAACTTTGGGAGAAACTTACAGTTTAAAACAAAGATGATAACAGCGCTTTTCCAAAGCAGACCTCCTTCTTGCCTGGGAACTAGATTCTCTTTGTAGGACTAACATTAGCTAGAAGATTAGAAATTATGGTTTAAGAGTCATGCAACTGGAGGCTTCAAGATTTTCTTCAGGTATCTCAGTGCTCGAGATATTTTGCAGACCCTGCACTTGCCGGATCAGCTGGCACCACTCGGATCGATTAACTGACTAATACGATCTTGTGGCTTCCACCCAGGAACTGACTCAGCACAAGAAGACAGCTTCAACTCCCTATGATTTCATTTCTGACCTGACCAATCAGCACTCCCGGGTCACTGGCTTCCCCTAACCCACTAATTTGTCCTTAAAAATTCTGCTCCTGGCTGGGTGCAGTGGCTCACGCCTGTAATCCCAGCACTTTGGGAGGCTGATGTGGATCACCCAAGGTCAGTTTAAGACCAGCCTGACCAACATAGTGAAACCCCGTCTCCATTAAAAATACAAAATTAGCCAGGTATGGTGGCACATGCCTGTAATCTCAGCTACTTGGGAGGCAGAGGCAGGAGAATCACTTGAACCCAGGGGGCAGAGGTTGCAGTGAGCCAAGACAGCGTAACTGCACTCCAGCCTGGGTGACAGAGCAAGACTCTGGAAAAAAAACACAAACAAAAAAACCTCTGCTCCCCAAATGCTTGGGGAGACTGGTGTGAGTGATAATAAAACTGTCTCCCACACAGCTGGCCCTGTGTGAATTACTCTTTCTCTATTGCAATTCCTCTGTGTTGATGAATCAGTTCTTTCTAGGCAGGGGGCAAGGTGAACCCCTTGGGCAGTTACAAATTCAAAGGTCACAGTTCCTTCACCTGTGGTCACTCTCACAAGGTTTTGGTTTTGCCTCCCAGGACTAGAAGAGGTAAGGGCTTCCTGCTATTGTAGCGCTACAGCGTTGAACTGCCCTTACCCTTGCTCTGCCCGAACTCTGTCCACACCTTTGGGAACAGCTCCTTTATTAACATCTCCTTGCTTCTCCTGTTTGAACTTGCCCAACTCTTAATCTGCTTGGATCCTGAGTCATGCATTGTATGCCTCCGACTCCTGTGAATTTGAAAGTCACAGATCTACAACCTAGAAACAAATTAAAGCAAGTGTTTCTAGCCAATGGGAAATTTTAACAACGTATAACAATCCATGAGCATGGGCATTGTTATTTCCAATTTGGAGTGTGATATTATAAAACAAGCTATGAAAAGAAACTAAATAAAAAGAGCACGTGTTATTTTCTCAAAGAACACGTTGAGAGTTAAGAGCAATCCTATTTGAAAATAACCTACACATGATAGGATAATAAAGTAGGGGCTCACCTGGCTTAGCTCCATTCTGTTCCTGCGAAAGCCACACATTCATATAAATAAGATATACTTGTTTTATATATATTCATTATATTTTAAAACATGGGTCCACATACAGCTCATATGTTACATTATAAATTAACAGCATGATTTAAGAAAAGTAATTTTGTTCATTATTTTTATAAAACCAACCCAGAGCAACAATCTATGATAACGTTTACTTTCTATGGTAGCTATGGTAGGAAGTGGAGGAGATTCTGAGCTAGAGGAAACTATATTAAAGTGGGCACAGCAAACAGAGAGGAGAAAGGGAAAATATCTTGCCCTTAGCCTAGCCCTGCCTACAAATCACTTAAAAAAGACTTTCATTCCCAATAACCTTGCATTCAAAGATAAACCATGAGTAGCGGGAACCTCCTAAAAGCCTTGACTAACGGGAAATCCTGAAAGCTTTGCCTCCAGAGATAAGCCGCAAAAACAAGAACATCCTGTTTTCCTTACCAAAAAAACAGGAACATCTTATTCTTATCCAATCGGAATGAACTGCCATATCTGACCTATACATATCTGCAAGTTCATCTGACCTATAAATTCCTCTCATTCTATTTAGCGAGCCACTCTCTGAAAGTCTGATTTTCTTGAACTGCAAGTAAAAATGTCTCTTTGTGCTCATATTTATCTTTGAATTTTATTTTGGCAAAGGGTTCCTGAACTTATTTTTGCCGGGGAGTCCTGAAGTTGGATGCACCCAGTGCTGGCTTCATGGGTGGGTAAAATGTACAGTCACACAGACCCCACCCTGGGTTTAGTGCTCTGCTATCACCATCTTAAAATTCGTAATGTCACATGGGCCCCATCCTGGGTTTAGTGCTCTGCTGTCACCATCTTAAAACTTCGTAATTTTTTTTTTTTTTTTGAGGCAGAGTCTTACTCTTGTCGCCCAGGCTTGAGTACAGTGGTGCGATCTCGGTTCACTGCAACCTCCGCCTCCCGGGTTCAAGCAATTCTCCTGCCTCAGCCTCCTGAGTAGCTGGGATTACAGGCACCTGCCACCACGCCCAGCTAATTTGTTTGTACTTTTAGTAGAAACGGAGTTCCGCCATGTTGCCCAGGCTGGTCTCGAACTCCTAACCTCAGGTAATCCGCCCACCTCGGCCTCCCAGAGTGCTGGGATTACAGGCGTGAGGCATGTGCATTTTAGCTTTCTAGATCAGGTGAGGACACATGGGCAAATGGCTGAAGGGTCAAATCCAGTCCAATGCCTGTTTCTGAACAGCTTGCAACTTAAGGATGGCTTTTACATTTTTTAGTGGCTGAAAAAGATCAAAAGATGAGTATTTCATGACAGTTGAAAATTACATAAAATTCAAACTTCAGTGTTTAGGATAAGGTTTTATTGGAACACAGCCCCACCCATTCATACTGTCTATAGCTAATTTTAAGCTACAAGTTGAATAGCTGTGACCAAGACAGCATCGCCCACAAAACCTAACTAGTTCTTGTTTGGCTCTGGGAAGCTAAAAGACAACAGAGAAAGATTTCTCCAAAGATACTGAGTTTCTCTGGGAATGAGCAAAAAGAATTATAATCCAAGATGTGCAGCTATGGCAAGCCACAGGTCTGGAGAAGGGAAGAGTAGGGGAAAGAGTTTACTGGTAAAGTAGAGAAGTTCACATAAACGTCTTGGAAACAAAGTTGATTGGTTCCCGAGACTCAAATCAAGAAGCGTAGTTCGTTCATTGTTGGAGGTGCTGCTGCTGGGCCAAACGTCCTTTCGACAGTATCTTATCTGAACTGCTGCAGTTTTAAAGAATGTTTAGCAATAAATCTTGTCATAGAAATGTGTGCATATTTTTTGCAAAACGAGCAAGTTGTACAAAACATTAAATGCATGAAAGATGTGAAGAAATTGTGGTTTTTTTCGTTTATTTTTTAAAGTCCTTGCAGTTTTTTTTCTTTTTTTTTGAGACGGAGTCTTGCTCTGTCGCCCAGGCTGGAGTGCAGTGGCACGATCTCCGATCACTACAACCTCCGCCTACCGGGTTCAAGCGATTCTCCTGCCTCAGCCTCCTGAGTAGCTGGGATTACAGGCGCCCGCCACCACATCCGGCTTGTTTTTCTGTATTTTTAGTAGAGACGGGGGTTTCACCACATTGGCCAGGCTGGTCTCAAACTCCTGACCTCGTGATCCGCTCACCTCGGCCTCCCAAAGTACTGGGATTACAGGTGTGAGCCACCGCGTCCGGCCTTGAGACAGTTCTTATCTGAGACATACGAGCATGAGTTCCCTTCCTTTATGGTCTCTGGGCTCCAATTTGTCTGGGTCTGACAGTAGTTACTTCTCCTGGAATCTGCAACTTTCAGAGCACTTTATGGAAAAAGTCGGCCAACCCCTACCCTACACTCACTCTTGATCACTCTCCAGTGTAGCCATCCCAAACTATTTGCAGATCACCCTTTTCTCTCTGATCTGTATCCCACCCCGCTCCCCAACCATGGGTGCTTCCATAGAACTAACCCCATCTAAGCATTTAACAGTTATTCTAATTGCTCTTTTACTTGTCTGACCCAAGTGTTCACCACTCAATCCTCAGCACCCAGCACGATCCCTGGCCCTCGTTCAGCGCTTAATAAATGCATGTTGATAGAATGTGCAGCATCCTCAACAGCCGAACAGCAGGGTTCCAACTTTCAAGGAGCTTAAAAAAGGAACCCGGCATATAAACAACAGATTAATCTGCAAGGAAGAATGGCGGGGCGGGTGCGGGAAGCACTAAAAAGCAGCAGGTACTCTGCAGCAGAACCAAAGAGAAAATTCCACCTACAGGTGCCCTTTCTTCAGGAACCTTCCTAATGCGAATACAGGTTCCCTTCTCCTCCATGACGAAATTCTTAGTGCGGTTACTTGTTGGTACGCAGTGTCCTCATCTGTAAAATAAGACTAAATAATGACGATTTCACCGGATTATAATGAATACAGTTAAGTATTGAACTAAGGCATAGAAAGCACGTAGCTCAGTGCACGCTTCCTAGAAAGTGCTCAGTAAACTCGGATCCTCTAAAACGCTCCATTTGATGTTAATGGAGTCTTTATCCGAGCAGGTCTCCAGTGTGCATCGCCAAGGGTATGGCCCAGCATGCAACGCATCCTTTTAGTAAGAGCAGCGACTTCTCAGCTCTCCCTTCGCCACAGGAGAGTTCTCGGCTTGCGGCGTCGCGGCGGGACTGCGCGCTGGGCTGAACTCCCGCGAAACCTCCTGCAGCTGAACCAGAGCAGACGCCGGCCAAGTGAAAGAACTACAACTCCCGTCAGATTGCACCCGAACTCAGGGCATCTTCATATTTTATCACACCCAGCCTCCTCCGCGCAGCCCTCAGTGGCTCCGCCCCAAGGGGGGGATCTCTTCTTTCCTTGTGGAGTCTGAGGCGTGGCCACGCCCCGGTCACCGGAAAAATCCGTGTGACGTCACAAAAACCTACGCGTCGCGCGGTGGGCGGGAGTTGGCGGACGGTCCCTGGCTGGGTTCTGTAGGCCGTGGGACCGCGGAAGAGGCTTCAGACGCCGCAGCGATGCCTCGCCCACGGCGGGTCAGTCAGCTCCTGGACCTGTGAGTCTACCCTGTCCCGCCTCCCTTCGCGCCGCCCCAGCACCTCCTCCAAACGGCCAGGCCCTGCGCTGCTCTTCCTCCCCGCCCCTTTCCCACCCCCCGCCCCCGACCTCTGAAGAGGCCCCGCGTGAGTTTCTGCCCCTGGGTTTCTGATCTGTCGTTTCCTGGCTGAGGACAGCTGTGCAAAGTGGGTCTCTTGGCGGGCTTGGCCCTCCGAAACTCCGCTGCGCGTTGTCCATTCCTCAGTCAGCCTTGACAGCTCGGCGCCCCGGCTGTTCCTGGCAGTGGCCTCTCTCTTAGCAGCTATAAACCTTGGTAGAAAAAGATACAACACTAGATGAGGTTCTCAAAAGCTTCTAGCAGAATTCCACCCCGTAACTGGAATAAACAGTGACACACCCTGGGATAAACGTAGCACAGTGATTAAGAGCACGGATCCCTGGCTGAGATTGCTGGGTTCAGCCCCCGGCTCTGCCATTCACCGGCCACGTGACCATGGACGGGTAACGTAACCTCTCCCTGTGCCTGAGTTCCTTATCTATAAAATTTTTGTGATAATAGCACCCATCTCATGGAGTTATTCTGAGGGATAAATTTAACACATGTAAAACCCTTATAAGGATGCCAAGCAAATAATAAACACCACTAAGTGTTATTATTATTTCCTGCCAGAAATTGTACTGGAAATTACAAGGCCAATTGTGTCTCTCCAGGAGCTTTCAGTCCGTTAATATTGCCATGTAAAAAATAGACATCTTAAGGATAAGGAAAACAAGCTCCTTAATCTACTGAAGGCTTTCTGAAACAATGGCATCTGAGATTTTACATTAAACTCAGGAGGCCGAGGTAGGAGAATTGCTCGAGCTCAGGAGTTCGAGACCAGCCTGGGCAATGTGGCAAAACCCCGCCTCTACTGAAGATACAAAAATTAGCTGGGCACGGTGATTAACGCCTGTAATCCCAGCACTTTTGGAGGCCGAGGCACTTGAGATCAGGAGAGTTGGAGACCAGCCTAGCCAACATGGCAAAACCACGGCATCTACTAAAAATACAAAAATTAGCCAGGAGTAGTGGGGGCGCCCGTAGTCCCAGCTATTCCGGAGGCTGAGGCAGGAGAATCGCCTGAACCCGGGAGGCAGAGGTTGCAGTGAGTTGAGATCGCGCCATTGCACTCCAGCC
Organism: Piliocolobus tephrosceles; assembly: GCF_002776525.5. Lineage (NCBI taxonomy): Eukaryota > Metazoa > Chordata > Mammalia > Primates > Cercopithecidae > Piliocolobus > Piliocolobus tephrosceles. The sequence continues at coordinate 31,775,298 of NC_045443.1, read as the reverse complement.
TGGGCGACAGAGCAAGACTGTCTCAAAAAAATAAAATAAGTAACTATAATATATGTAGAATAATATCACAAGCGGGAGAGTAACAAACTTTTGATATTTCTAATAAGGAAAAGAATAGAAGAAAGCTTTGTAAAGGGGGTTATTTTTGAAGATTGGTAGTATCTGACAGTTGCAAAACAAATGGGAGGAAGTGCATCCAAGAGAGTGAAATAAAGAGTAAAGGTTTGACAGGCAAGAAAGGAAGAAATATGAGAGAAGACCAGAAAGTAGCGCTCCAGTGTGAATGGAAGATACAATATGAATAGCATAGCAGTGAGACATAAAGCCAAGTCATTGGGAGTAGAATCTTAGGGACCAGGATGAAATAAAAGCATTTCCTGTTTTAGTCATGGGGAGCTATCAAAGGTTTTAGAACTGTGCTGTGAGCAGAGAGAGATTTGAATTAGGCAGAAGTTGGAAACAGGGAGACACTTAGGAGACTGTTACAAAATCTTAAGAAGTGAAGAGCCCAAACCAGGAGACGTGAAGATGTTCTTTGCAGAATTGTTTCCGGTGGCATGGAGGTGGAATGGGAGAGGTACCACGGAATATTATGCAGCTCTTAGAAAAGCAGAGGGTAGGCCAGGCATGGTGGCTCACACCTGTAATCCCAACACTTTGGGAGGCCGAGGAGGGTGGATTGCTTGAGACCAGGAGTTCGAGACCAGCCTAGGTAACATGGCAAAACTGTGTCTCTACCAAAAGTAAAAAGCCAACCTCATAACCTGGTCTCAAAATAAATAAACAAAAATTAAATTAAAAAAATGAAAAGCAAAGGGTAGATTCACATGGATGGAACTTTAAAACACAGTGCTTAGTGAAAAAAGAGGAAACAGACTAACAATGTTACGAAAAATTCTTCCGAACTTGGAGGTAAGACAAAGGGATGACCACGTGATCTTCATTGTCATGTTAGAGTGTGGTCCCTGTATAAAGGTCCATATTTGCCCTTAGAACCTAATTTTGTACCCTTCTGGGACAAAGTACAATCTGAGACTGGCAGTTGGTCAGCAAGCTATTTCTGGTTTGTAACAAAGAAGCTTGAGCCAGACTAGTAATTAACTGTGTCACTAAGCACACTATTTAGTCCAGCTGCTGAGGCTTTCTCCATGAAGGAGACAGGGCTTGGTTTATGTTCTTACATAAAAACTCCTTGTCTCCTCACTGACCAGCACTTTAACACTGCCTTAGATAATCCTTTGGATCTGGGACATGAATAATTTTGAATAGAGGGACCATTCAACTCTTAGCTGGGTATCGTGGCTCACGCCTGTAATCCCAGCACTTTGGGAGGCCAAGGCAGGTGGATCACCTGAGGTTGTGAGTTCGAGACCAGCTCGACCAACATGGAGAAACCCTGTCTCTACAAAAAATACAAAATTAGCTGGGCGTGGTGGCGCATGCCTGTAATCCAGCTCCTCAGGAGGCTGAGGCGGGAGAATCACTTGAACCCCGGAGGCAGAGGTTGTGGTGAGCCGAGATTGCGCCATTGCACTCCAGTTTGGGCAACAAGAGCCAAACTCTGTCTCAAAAAAAAAGAAATTACTCTGTTAGTTTTTAGTTTCATTGACAGGTAGAATGGTGATTAGACTATTATGGAGAAAGAAGTGTCTTATGGGGAAAATGAATCAGAATATCCAGTAGAAATATCAAGCAGGCAGTTAGAATATAATTTTGAATCTGAAAGAGAGATCAAGGATTAGGCTGGGCGGAGTGGCTCATGCCTGTAATCCCAGCACTTTGGGAGGCCAAGGCAGGCAAATCACTTGAGCTCAGGAGTTCAAGACCAGCCTGGCCAACATGGTGAAACCCTGTCTCTACCAAAAATGCAAAAAAAAATTAACTGGGCATGGCAGTGCACACCTGTATTCCCAGTTACTTGGGAGGCTGAGGCAGGAGACTTGCTTGAAACCGGGAGGCAGAGGCTGCAGTGAGCCAAGATGGTGCTACTGCACTCCAGCCTGGGCAACAGAGTGAGACTCTGTCTCTAAATAAATAAATAAAATGAAGAGAGGTCAAGGATTGTAACTAAGATCGGGGATAAAACTTTGTAGATGATAGGAAGCCATGGTTAAGTTTAAGAGAGGGGCTATAGAGAGAAAAAAAGAAAGTCAAGGACAAAATTTTATGTAACACTTACATTAGAACCAGCCCATGTTGCCAAAACTCTTTTATTCGTTAGATCAAGTCGCCATATGATGAATTGACCAAATAGTAATAGGTTGTTTCTTTTAAGTATAAAACGTAGAGCAACTAATACTGTATGGGATATCCGCCCGTCTCCGCAATTGTTTTACAGCTTTTAAAGATTTTAAGTTTTAGCTGACTTCTTTTCATTTTGTCTTGAGAAATGAGACTGCCTGTGCCAACTGTTGGGCCTGAGAATCAACACCACTTATGTCAACATAACTTCCTGCTCTAGGAAATTTTTGCAAATCAGTTTATCCAAATAAACAGCTATCAGGACAAACATTTTGATTTTTAGGACAAACATTATGTTTATCTGTACGGATTGCTCAAGGCTGCTTCTTGTGTCCATCAGTTTTAAACTACTAAGTCACAAACTTTGCCTAATCCTTACCCATTCGCCACTGTGGGGGAAGAAACACCCACTTAAACTGGTGGAGTTTATATCCCAGAACCCTATGTATACTCCTGCCCAACTTTCCCCTGTTGAAATGCTACCCAAACCGTGTCAAGGTGATCTCCATTGCTGTAGTAAATTTGGTACATGATTTGACAAATTTAATAAATCTGTTTGACCAGCAGGGTTTCTGGATGGGCTTTATGGCCATTTAATAGTCCTCCCAGAATTTTAAAATCTATTTGATTTGTTTCTGTCCCAACTCCCTGCTATTGCAGCCAGAGGGAACTGGAGCAGAAAGAGGAAACCATTTACTTTGGGAAACACATGGTACAGCCTCTGCACTGCTGAGCTCCAAGAAGAGCATACTAAAGGGCTAAGATGAAAAAGACTGAGAGGAAAAAGGTGGTGGTGGAGGGCAGAGAGCCATGTTGTGGGAAAAAGGTAATATATTGAAATATGCCTGAAATCTGCATAAAGCAAAATAATAGTAGTCTCTCCTTATCTGCTGTTTTGTTTCGGCAGTTTCAGGTACCATGAAACTGCCAACCATGGTAAAAAAATATATATATATGTTAAATGGAAAATTCTGGAAAGAAACAATTCATAAATTTTAAATTGTGCACCATTCTGAATAGCAAGATGAAATCTCACACCATCCTACCCTGTCTGTGAGGATGTGAATTCTGCCTTTGTTCAGTATATCCATGCTGTCCATTTAGTAGCCTTCTTGGTTATCAGAGCTATTGTTGCAGGGCTATTGCATTCACATAACCCTGATATTACTTAGTAATTGCACCAGAGCACAAGAGTACTGATGTACATGTATTTTTTTATTTTTCCACCCAATCCCTATAGATACTGTTATAACTGTTATATTTTATTATTGTTGTTGTTCATCTCTTACTGTGCCTAATTTATATATTAAACTTTATCATAGGTATGTATGCATAGTAAATGCAGGGTGTATATAGGATTTAGGATTCAGTACTATCCATGATTTCAGGTGTCCACCGGGAGTCTTAGAATATATTTCCCATGGATAAGGGGGATCTGCTATATAACAGGAGTGATTGTCAGTCACTTCAAATGCTTTGCTTTTCTCTAATCCTCTACTCACAGAGGTCACATGCAAGAGGAACAAGAGCATTTTTACAAAGTTTATGCGGACTTACCTTATTTCCCCCCTTGACTGGCGTGGGTCACTGTAGGGGTACTTGGTGAGCAGTGTCCTCAACCAAGTGGTAGTTATCTTTATTATCTAGGGCAGGAGTTGGTAAACTTTCTGTGAAGAGCCAGATAGTAATATTTTTAGCTTTGTGGGCTACACATCCTCTGACACAGTTACTCAGCTCTGCCATTGTAGAACACAAGCAGCCACAGACAACACATAAAGAAATGGCAGCAGCCTAAGGATGATAAGTGGTGTGAAATATCTGTTGAATACCTTGGCTATCGGCTCATTGTTGAGCAACCTTTGCAGTAAAAGACTTATCATTGTCAGAGTGAAAGTGGTCTTTTTTTGGGAGGCCGAGGCGGGTGGATCACGAGGTCAGGAGATCGAGACCATCCTGGCTAACATGGTGAAACCCCGTCTCTACTAAAAATACAAAAAATTAGCCGGGCATGGTGGTGGGCACCTGTAGTCCCAGCTCCTTGGGAGGCTGAGGCAGGAGAATGGCATGAACCCAGGAGGCGGAGCTTTCAGTGAGCTGAGATCGCAGTGATCTGGAAAACCAAAAACATAACACACTTTGATCAGTGTGGCTGGAGTTGGTTGATCGGACTGAAACAATGAAACCATAACCTGAAAAAATGTCAACAACTGTAACACATAGCCCCGCAGGCTGTAACTGTAACAATAGCCCCAGAGGTGGTGTGTGTGTGTGTGTATGTGTGTGTGTGTGTGTGTGAGAGAGAGAGAAAGGCTGTGTTCCAGTAAAAGTTGATTTCTTTTTTTTCTGTTTTGAGATGGGGTCTCACTCTGTTGCCCAGGCTGGAGTGCAGTGGCTCAATCTCAGCTCACTGCAACTTCTGCCTCCCAGGTTCAAGTGATTCTCCTGCTTCAACCTCCCAAGTAGCTGGGATTACAGGCATGTACCACCATGCCTGGCTAACTTTTTGTATTTTTAGTAGAGACAGGCTCTCACCAGCTTGGCCGGCCTGGTCTCGAGCTCCTGACTTCCGGTGATCTGCCCGCCTCAGCCTCCTAAAGTGCTGGGATTACAGGCATGAGCCACCATGCCAGGCATAGAAATTGATTTCTAAAAATCAGCAACTAGCCAGGTTTGTCCCACAAGTCATAGTTTGCTGACCCCTTATCCAGGTTTCAGTACAACAAGAGAATCCAGGTGGCTGAACCAGAATTAAGTTTGAATTTCCTAAGTTCCCTTTTGCTAGACTGCCACCCAGAGAGTGTACCAACCAGCCTGGCTTGGAGTCGTTGTTCGGAGAAAGAAAGCTGCATATCATGCCCAGGAATTGTCAGAGTGGAATCCCAGAATTTCAGACTAAGTCTAGCAAACCTTCCCCTTTTCATCCTGATCGTTATATAGGAGGTGGCTAGGAGACTATGAACCCTTTTGGGGTACATTTTTTGTGACCAAACTACCTTACTAAGATGCATGGACCAGGAGAGTGTGAAGAAGGTAGAGTCAGAAATTTCTTTTAGTGGATTTTTTAAAAGTCTGTTTTACTTCTTGTTGGAGCCAACAGCCTGAGGATGATAAGAGGTGTGAAATATCCGTTGAATACCTTGACTATTGGCTCATTTTTGAGCAACCTCTGCACAGTAAAAGACATATCATTGTCAGAGTGAAAGTGGTCTGGAAAACCAAAAGCACAACACATTTTGATCAGTGTGACTGGAGTTGGTTGAACAGACTGGAACAATGAAACCATAACTCTAAAAAATGTCAAAAACTGTAACACATTAACATTAGCCCCGTGTGTGTGTGTGTGTGTGTGTGTGTGTGTGTGTGTGAAAGGCTGATATAGTCAGCTTGCCAGAAGAGGGACCACACCCCATGCAATATGGCTTATTTCACTGAGACAAAACAGGCTGACTTTTGAAAGGAAGCACAAGACCAACATGCAATAGTAGTGTCAGACACATGTAATCTTTACTCTGTTCCCACGCCATGATGGCAGATGTTGCTATGTGCAGTGTGTTGTTGCAGTGTGCAGACTGCTGACCCTGGCAGCAGTGGCAGCAGTCTGGATGGTGTATACTTGATTAGCAGTGTCACTGCAGTCCATTCCATTGGAGAGTGAGCCACTGCCACGGACATCTGTCTGATTCTCAGCTGTGATTTGTTTTCACAGTTCACAGTGCTAAAGAGGAGTGTCTGTAATCAGCTAGTTTGTTTTCTTCTAAGTGGCAGACCAGGTAACATTGTCAACAGCCCAAGAGTCAGTAAAAATATTATATGCCTTGACCAAGGGGGCGTTGTTTGTTGACTAAGATAGATATTGGCGAACTTCGTAGGCTCCACCTACAGTGTCACTTTAGCCTCCCTTCCCCACTGAGGACTTTACCCAGACCCCATCAGTTGCATTTGGTTGCCTTTTTCCCCTAAGGGATCAGAGACCAAGGAGCTTAATGTGTGCCCAAGTTACGAATTATAGCAACAGCCAACAGGAGACTGCTGTTTACCAGCTGAAAGTGTAGGGAATGCAGAGTGGCGGGGAGGCTGGCTCACAGGGAATGCTGAGGGCGGTGAGGATGATATTTCCCTCTTGCTGTACACTCTTGTATTGATGTCACCCCATTATTGATGCCTGAGCATCAGATACCCAGCTTCCTCCCCTGGGTACTTCCCACTGAGCATCCAAGCCCAGAAGTCCTTCTCTTTCTGCCCCAGTGGAAACCACTACATTTTACTCCACAGTCCTTGATAATTTTGGCCACCCGTATGCCCAGCACCCCATCAACCTCACCAATCAAATCAGACTGTGACAGGAGCCAGATATATAAGCAGCTGGCTTTGCACTGTTAGGCAAGGCTCTGCATTCACTTTTGTTTTGAGACACTGCTCACCTGTGGCTCAACCAAATAAACAAGGCTGGTCTCAAACTCCTGGACTCAAGAGATATTCCCACTTTGGCTTACAAAGTGCTGGGATTATAGATGTGAGCCACTACACTTGGCCTACAGTTCTGCTACAATTTGACTTCTAAGTATATACTCAACTGAATTGAAACTGGGTACTCAAATACTTGTACATGGGTGTTCATAGCAGCATTATTCACATTAGCCAAATGGTGGGAAAACCCAGACAGATGTCCATCAATTGATGAATCAGTAAACAAAATGTGGTATATTTGTATAGTTGAATGTTATTCTGCTGTAAAAAGGAATGAAATACTGATACATACTACAGTGTGGATGAACCTTGAAAACATGATGTTAATTGGAGGAAGCCAGACACAGAGGCCACATACTGTATAAATCCAGATAAATCAGTAGTGACAGGAAGCAAATTAGTAGTTCTGAGGTATTACAAAAAGGAAGAATGGGGACTGACTTTTTTTTTTGAGACAGAGTTTCACTCTTGTTGTCCAGGCTGGTGTGCAGTGGCACGATCTCAGCTTACTGAAACTTCCTCCTCCATGGTTCAAGTGATTTTCCTGCCTCAGCCTCCCAAGTAGCTGGGATTACAGATGCCTGCCACCGCACCTGGCTAATTTTGTATTTTTAGTAGAGATGGGGTTACACCATGTTGGTCAGGTTGGTCTTGAACTCCTGACCTCAGATGATCCACCTGCCTCAGCCTCCCAAAGTACTGGGATTCCAGGTGGGAGCCACCACACCTGGCTGGGACTGACTTCTTAATAGAGATAAGTTTTCTTTTGGGCTGGTGAAAATGTTTTAGAACTAGATACAGGCGGTAGTTGCACAACATTGTAAATGTACAAAATGCCACTGAAGTGCACACTGTAAAATGATTAATTTCATATTATCTGACCTTCATCTCAACTTTTTAAAAGAAAGAATTAAAGCAATGTATGTTGACAATGTCAAATGACAACAGACTGGAAAAATTAAATGTAGTATATTCACACAATGAAATACATGTATACACACATACATGTATCACCTATATATTACAGCATATATTGAGAACCAGATGAACTGTGGCCACATGCAACCACTTGAATAAATTGCACAAACATAAGGTTCCATTGTATAACTATATTGTAATTCATTCTATTTACTGTGGATGGTAATTTGAGTTGTCTTTAGTTTTCTCTGTTACAAACAGTGCTGCTGTGAGTTGTTGTCTACATCTTCTGCCTCAAAAGTGCAAGGTTTTCTAGGGTTGATACCTACAACCAGAATTGCTAGATCTTAGGATCTATACATCTTTAGCTTTACAAGATAAGGCCAAACAGTTTTCCAAGATGCTTGTACCAAATTACATGCCTACTCTCAATGTTTGAGAGTTCCTGTTGACTATCATCTTGACCAACATTTGATGTTCTCCATACCTTTCTGAAGTCTTTGAAGTCTCTAAAGAGATAAGGCGGCTTGAAAAAATGCTACATAAGTTCTTACAATCACTAGATCTACAGTGAGCAATACAAACAACATTTTATGTTACACAACAAATATAATAATTTTATATGTATATAATTGTATATATTTTTACTTACCTAACAAAATGTCCAACCTTTTCTCTACATTTTTGAAATTTCTGAAAAATTTGCATTTCTGATCCTACTGATGCTTAGGAAAGATTTTATATCATTAAAAAGAAATTGGGAGGTCACTTCCAAGATGGCTAAATAGGAACAGCTCCAGTCTACAGCTCCCAGCAGGATCGACGCAGAAGATGGGCAATTTCTGCATTTCCAACTGAGGTATCTGGTTCATCTCATTGGGACTGGTTGAATAGTGGGTGCAGCCCACGGAGGGCGAGTTGAAGCAGGGTGGGGCGTCACCTGGGTGCAAGAGGTCAGGGGATTTCCCTTTCCTAGCCAAGGGAAGCTGTGAGTGACTGTACCTGGAGGAACGGTACACTGCTGCCCAAATACTGCGCTTTTCCCATGTTCTTCCCAATCGGCAGACCAGGAGATTGCCTCCTGTGCCTGACTGAGCAGGTCCCATGCCCATGGAGCCTTGCTCACTGCTAGTGCAGCAGTTTGAGATCAACCTGGGATGTGGGAGCTTGGTGCAGGGAGGGGCGTCTGCCATTGCTGAGGCTTGTATAGGCCGTTCTATGCTCACAGTGTAAACAACATGGCAGGGAAGCTCAAACTGGGCGGAGCCCACCACAACTCAGCAAGGCCTACTGCCTCTCTAGATTCCACCTCTGGGGGCAGGGCATATCTGAACAAAAGGCAGCAGACAGCTTCTATAGACTGAAACGTCCCTGCCTGACAGCTCTAAAGAGAGCAGTGGTTCTCCCAGCACAGCGTTTGAGCTCCGATAATGGACAGACTGCCTCCTCAAGTGGGTCCCTGACCCCCGTGTAGCCTGACTGGGAGATACCTCCCAGTAGGGGCCGACAGACAGCTCATACAGGCAGGTGCCTCTCTGGAACAAAGCTTCCAGAGGAAGGTCCCGGCAGCAATATTTGCTGTTCTGCAGCCTCCGCTGGTGATACCCAGGCAAACAGGGTCTGCAATGGACCTCCAGCAAACTCCAACAGACCTGCAACTGAGGGGCCTGTCTGTTAGAAGGAAAACTAACAAACAGAAAGGAATAGCATCAACATCAGCAAAAAGGACATCCACACCAAAACCCCATCCGTAGGTCACCAACATCAAAGACCAAAGGTAGATAAAACCACAAAGATGGGGAGAAACTAGAGCAGAAAGCCTGAAAATTCCAAAAATCAGGACGCCTCTTCTCCAAAGGAACACAACTCCCTGCCAGCAAGGGAACAAAACTGAATGGAGAATGAGTTTGACGAGTTGACAGAAGTAGACTTAAGAAGGTCAGTAATAACAAACTTCTCTGAGCTAAAGAAGCATGTTCTAACCCAGTGCAAGGAAGCTAAGAACCTTGATAAAAGGTTACAGGAACTGCTAACTAGAATAACCAGTTTAGAGAAGAACATAAATGACCTGATGGAGCTGAAAAACACAGCATGAGAACTTCAGGAAGCATATACAATATCAATAGCCAAATTGATCAAGCAGAAGAAAGGATAGCAGAGATTGAAGGTCAACTTACTGAAATAAGGTGCGGAGACAAGATTAGAGAAAAAATAATGAAAATGAACAAAGCCTCCAAGAAATATGGGACTATGAAAAGACCAAACCTACGATTGATTTGTGTACCTGAAAGTGATGGAGAGAATGGAACCGCGTTGGAAAATACACTTCAGGATATGATCCAGGAGAACTTCCCCAACCTAGCAAGACAGGTCAGCATTCGAATTCAGGTTGAACAATGAGAGTACATGCCCACAGGGAGGGGAACATCACACACCGGAGCCTGTCGGGGGGTTGGGGGCAAGGGGAGGGAGAGCATGAGGACAAATACCCAATGCATGCAGGGCTTAAAACCTAGATGACAGGTTGATAGGGGCAGCAAGCCACCATGGCACATGTATACCTGTGTAACAAACCTGAACGTTCTGTATATGTATCTCAGAACTTAAAGTAAAAAAAAAAAAAGAAAAAAAAAAAGTTAACTATAAATCTTAGTTACCAAGAAATCCCAGTTTCTGATATTGCCTCTTGTGAGTTAAATTAGACAGTCTGTAGACAGATTAGAAGGTACCATAGTAGTCTTGAATTAAAACAAGTTTAAAGTAGCTTGACACTAGAGAAGAATTTATTTAATCTTTCTTCATAAAGAATGTGTTCATCCAGGAATACTATTTGACCCAGCAATCCCATTACTGGGTATATGCCAAAAGAATATAAATGATTCTATTACAATGAATGTTTGTTTATTGCATACATATGTTTATTGCGGCACTGTTCACAATAGCAAAGACATGGAACCAACTCAAATGCTCATCAACGATAGACTGGATAAAGAAAATGTGGTACATATACACCATGGAATACTATGCAGCCATAAAAATAAATGAAATCATGTCCTTTGCAGGGACATGGATGAAGCTGGAAGACACCATCCTCAGCAAACTAACACAGGAACAGAAAACCAAACACCACATGTCATAATTGGGAGCTGAATGATGAGAACACATGGACACAGGGAGGGGAACAACACACACCAGGGCCTGTAGTGGTGGGGAGCAAGGGGAGGGATCGCATCAGGACAAATAGATAATGCATGTGGGGCTTTAATACCTAGATGAATATCCCGGAACTTAAAGTAAAATAAAAATGTAAAAAAAAAAAAAAAAAAAAAAAAATCAATTCCTGGTGGTTTGTAAGTTAAAAAGTAAAAGTGAGACAATAAACTTAGTGAATTCTTCTAGAAGAAAACATTGGAGAATATCTTCGTGAACTTAGGGCAGGGAAAGTTTATAAACAGGACAAAAAATCACCTGCTGTAATGGAAAATACTGATAAATTGGACTATATTAGAATGTACTTCTCTTCAGCAAAAGACATGATTAAGAAAGTAGAAAGGCAGTCCACAGAATGGGGGAATATATTTGCAACATATATAACAAACAGAAGGTTCATATCCAGCATATAACAGGAATTCCTATATATCAGAATGTTCAGAAACATAGTTAACCCAAAATGAAAGAGGGCAAAATACTTGAGTAGATACTCCACTAAAGAGGATATCCAACCAGACAATAAAAAGATGAATGTGTTCCCATATTAATCAGAGATTGCAATTTAAAGCCACATTGCATTGCTATTATATACTCACTAAAATGACTAAAATTTAAAAGATTAACAATGCCAAATGTTGGCAAGGATATGGACCACAAGCATGCTCATTCACCAATGGTAGGATTGTGACTGGGTACAACCACTTTGAAAAACTGGCATTAAGCTAAACATATGACTACCCTATGAGCCAGCAGTTCCACTACTAGATATATATACTCAGCTGAAACACAGATACGTGTGTACCGAAAGACATGTCTAAGAATATTCATACTGGTATTATTCATAATAGTAAAGAGTTACAAACAACCCAACTGTATATTCACTGTAGAATAAATTGGTCAAACAACAGAATATTATACATTAGTGAAAATGGACATGAACAACGTGAAAATGAAAATGAATAATCCATAGCTACATGCAACAATGCAGATAAATTTCGGAAACATAATGTTAAGCAAAAGAAACCAAGGAAACATGATGGAGAAATACTTGAAATCAAACAGAATAGTCTCTAAAGTGAAAAACATGAATACAGATAAAGAGAGACATTACTTAATGATAAAAGGAATATTCCACAAGAAAATATCATGAATTTGCAACTAACACCAGTCTTACAAAAAGGAAACCTGTCGTGTAGTTTAGTCAAATTTAGTCACGTTAGGAAACTTAATAAATTTAATATACTACTCTTATATTTTATAAATATAGAAAACAGCTCAGAGTGTGGTCAGGTGGCTCGGCGAGCAGGGTTTTCCTTATCCCAGTGGATTTTGTAGAATACACTGCCAGTCTCTTGTCTTTTATTCATCATGGCTTCTGATATCCAAGTGAAAGCACTAGAGAAGTGTGCCTCAGGCCAGGCTTTTGAGCTGATTTGATTCTCAGACCCCATCAAAAGAATCCATCCCAAAGTTCCTCATTTCCCCTCCAAAGAAGAAAGATCTTTCCCTGGAGGAAATTCAGAATAAATCAGAAGCTTCAGAAGAAAGACACAAGCCTTGCGAAGCTGAGGTCTTGAAGCAGCTTGGTGAAAAATGAGAGCAGGAGAAAGAAGTGCTTCAGAAATCAGTAGAAGAACAGCTTCAGTAAAACAGCAGAAGAGAAACTGATCCACAAAATGGAAGCTAACAAAGACAACAGGAAGGCACAAATGACTAACACACTGGAGTGTTTGCAGAGAAAGATAAGCACATTGAAGAAATGCGGAAGAGCAAAGAATCCAGAGATCCTGGTGATGAGGCTGAAGCTGACTAATTTGTTCTGAGAACTGACTTTCTCCCTGCTTTTCTTCCTAAATATCCATACTACACTGGCCAGGGTCATTTTATTTTTTGCTCCTGACAAATATTCTAGAAGCTGATACAGGGCTAGATAGGTAGATCCAGATTGTGCGATGTTGTTTTAGGAGCTAAAGGGAAGAAACTGGAAGAGTTTTACTCTTTTTCTAAAATGTTGGTCTTTCTAACATAGCTATTTTTCTTGTTGCATCTTTACTACTTCAGTACCCTTGGTGTACTGAGTTAATGGCTAGTACTGTACTGGCTTTGTGAAACATATTTGTGAAAAGAGTATGTAGTGGCTTCTTTGAACTGTTCGATACTGAATATTTGTTCGTTTTTTAATCCCAATTCTGTCCTAATTTTACCAGATGCTACTGGACTTGAATGGTTAATAAAATTGCACAATGTTGGTGGCAGTGACTTCTTTCTACTCAGGTAATAAGTTAACAAGATCCTCCTAGTTTATATGTGTTCCAGGTAGAGCTTTTAGGTCAATGGAAATAACCAGCACACACATTACTGCAAAATCTCTGCTTTTGAGTTTCTTGCTCCAGAGTTGTGTATATTGTCTGCTTCTACAATCATTGCTTTGTTTCAATGCCTGGACTCTGATCAGCTGTTGCTATATTCTTTCAAATGTTTATTTGCAAACAATCTTCTTTGTTCTGTGTTCCTATTTAAAAAGCAGATTAAGGCTGAGCGCAGGGCTCGTGCATGTAATACCAGCTGTTTGGGAGGCCAAGGCAGGAGGCTCACTTCAGCCCAGGAGTTCAAGACCAGCCTGGGCAACATATTGAGACCCCATCCCTACAAAAAATACAGAAAATTAGCTGATTGTGGTAGTGCATGCCTGTAGTCCCAACTACTTGGGAGGCTGAGGTAAGAGGATCACTTGAGCCTTGGAGGTTGAGGCTGCAGTGAGTTGTGATCGTGCCACTGCGCTCCAGCCTGGGCAACAGAGTGAGACCTTGTCTCAAGATACATAAATAAAAATGTTAAAGGCAGATTAAAAGCACAAATGGTATTTCTAGAGAACAATTTAGAGGGAATCTTAAGATCCTAGTTGGAGATATCCGGTGGTTTCCTTGCTTTATGTTACAGGTGGAGGTGTATTCTAATACTTTCCTGCCATAGAAGCTATAATTTGAGAACTGGAAATTTTTTTGGCCTTTTTTCTTTAACCTTGACTCATAGTACAGCTTTGAGAGAATTGTAATATTAAAAAAGCTTTCTGAGGCCGGGCGCGATGGCTCAAGCCTGTAATCCCAGCACTTTGGGAGGCCGAGACGGGCGGATCACGAGGTCAGGAGATCGAGACCATCCTGGCTAACACGGTGAAACCCGTCTCTACTAAAAAAATACAGAAAACTAGCCGGGCGACGTGGCGGGCGCCTGTAGTCCCAGCTACTCGGGAGGCGGAGGCAGGAGAATGGCGTAAACCCGGGAGGTGGAGCTTGCAGTGAGCTGAGATCCGGCCACTGCACTCCAGCCAGGGGGACAGAGCAAGACTCCGTCTCAAAAAAAAACAAAAAAACAAAAAACAAAAAAGCTTTCTGTGCTGCTGTAGCAACTCCTGTGAAATGATTTAAGGGAACTTTATTTATATTTTAAAAACCAATAATTTCTTTATAGATATATATAAGTATTAAAAGTATAATTAAATAATGGACAGGAACTATTTTTAAAACTTTATGGTAGTAATTGTCTCTACAAAGAGAGATACATAGAGTAAACCAGGCAAGTATGCAAAAGGGGCTTTAATTTTATCTGAAAATTTTTTTTTTCTTTTTTTGAGACAAGGTCTAGCTCTCTCACCCAGGCTGGAGTGCAGTGGCAGAATCACAGCTTACTGCAGCCTCACCTTACTGCAGCCTCAGCTCCTGGGCTCAATCCTCCCACCTCAGCACCCCCGACCCTAGGTAGCTGGGACTACAAGTGAAGGCCACTACACCCAGCTAATTTTTGTGTTATTTGTAAAATGAGACAGGGTTTTGCCATGTTGCCAGGTTGGTCTTGAATTCCTGGGCTCAAGTGAGCCTCCTGCCTCAGTCTCCCAAAGTGCTGGGATTATAGACATAAGCCACCATGCTCAACCTTAATCAGAAATGTTTTATGTCTTGAGATATCTGACACAAATATGATAAAAGAGTAACAAAATTCTAGGTTTGGGGTACATAGATGTATATCATCCTGTTTTATATTTCTGTATTTTTGAAATTTTTTATAAAACAACAAGGAAAAACTTGCAGAAGTGAAAGGAAAACTTGATTTTAAATTACAAATATAAACTAGAAATTCCACATATTTAGTAGAAAAATAAGAATATAGTAGAATTAGATAATACTATAAATAAACATATATACATTAAACATATTTATGTGCAAACACACATACATGGAGAGAGATACTTATACACACACATATATATATAACAGACAGAACATTACATCTCTCATGTAGATAATATACATCCTCTGAATATGTAGAGCATGTATTTGGCCACAACAAAGAGCTCTTACAAATTTGTCAAAAAGTAACAAAACGATCCTCAAAAAACTAAAAATGGAACTACTGTATGACTCAGCAATTTCACCACTGGGTAAATATCCAAAATAAAATAAATAAATATATAAAGGAGATATCTGCATTCTCATGTTTATTGCAGCACTATTTGTAATAACCAAAATATGGGCCAGGCATGGTGGCTCACGCCTGTAATCCCAGCACTTTGGGAGGCCGAGGCGGGTGGATTACGAGGTCAGGAATTCGAGACCATCCTGGCCAACATGGTGAAACCCCATCTCTACTAAGGACACAAAAATTAGCCAGGCATGGTGGCACGTGCCTGTAATCCCAGCTATTCAGGAGGCCAAGGCAGGAGAATTGCTTGAACCCCAGCAGCGGAGGTTGCAGTGAGCCAAGATCGCACCACTGCACTCCAGCCTGGCAACAGAGCAAGACTCCATCTTGAAAAATAAAATAAAATAATAATGAAATCTTAGTAAAATGTGGTAAGCATGCCTCTAGAAGCTGAGGCAGGAGGATCTCTTGAGCCCAGGAGGTTAAGGCTGCAGTGAGCTGTGATTGCACCATTGCACCCCAACCTGGGCAACAGAGCAAGACCCTGTCTCAGGAGAGAGGGAGGTAGGGAAGGAGGGAGGAGAGAGGGAGGAAGGAAGGGAGGGAGGAAGGAAGGGAGGGAGGGAGGGAAGGAGGGAGGGAGAAAATGAATGAATTCTGTCATATGCAGCAACATGGATAGAACTGGAGGTCATTTTGTTAAGTAAGCCAGACACAGAAAGACAAATGTCACATGTTCTCGTTCATATGTGGGAGCTAAAAAAAAAGTGGATATCATGAAGATAGAGAGTAGATGGGTGGCTAACAGAGGCTGGGAAGGGTAGGGGATGGGGGCATAGAGAGAGGTTGATTAATGGGTATAAATACACATAAAATAAATAGTAGTGTTCGATAGATCAGTAGGGTGACTATAGTTAACAATAATCTATTATACACTTCAAAATGGTTAGAAGAGAATAATTTGAATGTTCCTAGCATAAACAAAAGATAAATATTTAAGATGATGGATAACCCAATTACCCTGATTTGATCTTTTTTTTTTTTTTTTTGAGACGGAGTCTCGCTCTGTCACCCAGGCTGGAGTGCCGTGGCCAGATCTCAGCTCACTGCAAGCTCCCCCTCCTGGGTTTACGCCATTCTCCTGCCTCAGCCTCCCGAGTAGCTGGGATTACAGGCGCCCGCCACCTCGCCCAGCTAGTTTTTTGTATTTTTTAGTAGAGACGGGGTTTCACTGTATTAGCCAGGATGGTCTCGATCTCCTGACCTCGTGATCCACCCGTCTCGGCCTCCCAAAGTGCTGGGATTACAGGCTTGATCCACCGCGCCCGGCTACCCTGATTTGATCTTTACACGTTATATGAATGTATCAAATTATCACATGTACCCTGAAAATATGTACATCTATTATGTATCGATTTTTAAAAATAACAAAACAGGCAAAGGATATGTATAGATTGTTTATAGTAAAGCATATCCAGATAGCCAGCAAGCTCATGCAAGGATGTTAAGTTTACCGGTAATTAGAGAAATACGAGTTAAAGTAATAGTGAGACATCATTTTCACCTATTAGGCCTTCCAACATTTAAGAGTAGGTGATCTTGAAAACATAGTGCTGAGTGAAAAACTAAACAAATCTATGACAAGTCCCATGTTTATAAGTTAGAAATGCATGCATACAACAAACACGTTAAAAGAAAATATACAATGAAAGGATACACATTAAACATGAGAATGGTTTCCTAAGTGGGTGGGGAATGGGAGTGGGAAATGGAGATAACAAAGAAATGGAAAGAATGAATTAAAATAAATTAAATATAGCCGGGCGCGGTGGCTCATGCCTGTAATCCCAGCACTTTGGGAGGCCGAGACGGGCGGATCACGAGGTCAGGAGATCGAGACCATCCTGGCTAACACGGTGAAACCCTGTCTCTACTAAAAACGCAAAAAATTAGCCGGGCATGGTGGCCGGCGCCTGTAGTCCCAGCTACTTGGGAGGCTGAGGCAGGAGAATGGCATGAGCCCAGGAGGCGGAGCTTGCAGTGAGCAGAGATTGCGCCACTGTACTCCAGCCTGGGTGACTGAGCAAGACTCTGTCTCAAAAAATAAAAATAAAAAATAAAATAAAATAAAATAAATTAAATATAAAATAAATAAATAGGGCCAGGCGCAGTGGCTTACGCCTGTAATCCCAAGTCAGGAGTTCGAGACCATCCTGGCCAATATGGTGAAACCTTGTCTCTATTAAAAATACAAAAATTAGCCAGGTGTGGTGGCACACGCCTATAGTCCCAGCTACTTGGGAGGCTGAGGCAGAAGAATTGCTTGAACCCGGGAGGCAGAGGTTGCAGTGAGCTGAGATCATGCCACTGTACTCCAGCCTGGGCAACAGAGCAAGACTCTGTCTCAAAAAATAAATAAAGTAGCCATAATATCTACTTCTGGAAGGATGTAAAGGGAAAGGAGCTTTCTGACACTACTAATAGAAATATGAAATGTTTTCCAGACTTTCTGAAAAATAATCTGACAACATATCCTAGAAATAGTGGTAATGCTTGTCAGCATGCAAGTCACTAAATAGATCATCTGTACCGTGAAATATGATGTGGCCATTAAAGGAGAATCAATACTGTGTTTGATGCCTTGAAGGGATTTCATAAGATACTGAATAAAAGACGGTATAGAAAAGTAAGTGCACTGTGGTGCCATTTTAGGAGACAATGACCCCTCCCCCACACAAGCCTTTAAATGTGTGTGTGTGTGTGTACACAAGAACAGAGAAAAAAAAGAATATATGCTGCATTGGTGTGGAGAGCTAAACTAATGGAGGGGGAAGGACAAGAGAGGAAACTATGTAGGCAACCAAAAGAGGAAAAAGAAAACATTAAAATTGAGCTAAAAAATTAATCACAGTTATATGATCACATTCACTCATGAATGTAAAATTTTATATATGTGAATTAATAAGATTTGTATTTGTTTGTTTAAAGTATGAGTTTTTCAGATGGTTGGCATTTCAGTCCACAGATAAGATACGTTGGTCATAAGATTCTTGGTTGTTGCCTGATAATTCTGCTTTCTGCCTGTACAACCCTGGCACTAAGTTTGATATCTCTGTGATTTGTAATATTTGCTGAATCTTTGTGATTATGGTTCTTTCTCTAGTGATTTCATTATCCACTATTCAAGAAAAATAGTGAAAACAAGTTTGCTGGATTGACAGATAAAACTTCAATTAGTGGGTCCCAATATAATGCTTATTTAGGAGCATGTGTCTTAGAAATTAGACAGTTAGGAAAAACACTCTTGTTGGTCATTTAAAATGCATTTTGGTAAATGAGGTATGCATAGAAAAAAACTGTAGAGGAAGAGCATCTTGTCCATAATTTAACAGAGACTAGGTTTTTGAAGCTTACAGAGCTAAAGTTGTAAATATAGTATTAATATAAAATGTATACACTTTTTTTTTGAGACAGGATCTTGTTCTGTTGCCCAGGCTGGAGTGCAATGGCACAATCACAGCTCCCTTCTGTCTCGACCTTCTAGGCCCAAGCGATCCTCCCACCTCAGCCTCCCAAGTAGCTGGGACTACAGGCCTACACCACCATGCTCAGCTAATTTTTGTATTTTTTTTTTTTTTTTGTACAGACGGTTTCACCATGTTGCTCAGGCTGGTCTTGAACTCCTGAGTTCAAGCCATCCTTCTGCCTGGCCCTCCCAAGGTGTTGGGATTACAGGATTGAGCCACCACACCCAGCCAAAATGTACACACTTTTTTTTTTTTTTTTCTTTTGAGACGGAGTCTCGCTCTGTCGCCCAGGCTGGAGTGCAGTGGCCGGATCTCGGCTCACTGCAAGCTCCGCCTCCCGGGTTTACACCATTCTCCTGCCTCAACCTCCCGAGTAGCTGGGACTACAGGCGCCCACCACCTCGCCCGGCTAGTTTTTTGTATTTTTTAGTAGAGACGGGGTTTCACCGTGTTAGCCAGGATGGTCTCGATCTCCTGACCTCGTGGTCCGCCCATCTCGGCCTCCCAAAGTGCTGGGATTACAGGGTTGAGCCATCGCGCCCGGCCTTAATGTACACACTTTTATGAAAGTACTGAGTGCTAACAAATAGCATTAAGACAAGTGTTAGGAATCAGTACAGGCCCAGTGTGATTTACTGTATTGTATTTGTATTTCAGATGCCTTTGGTGCTTCATGAAGAATATTTCCAGATATCTCACAGACATTAAGCCTTTGCCTCCCAACATAAAAGATAGACTGATTAAAATAATGAGCATGCAGGGACGGATAACAGATTCAAATATAAGTGAGGTAAGAATATGAATAACTGTAAAGCAAGCATATTATATTTTCTGTTTAGATATGGTTTTAGATTTTTGGAACAATGGTATATGGTAAGACTGGTCATCATTTTTATTTTTTATTTTTTTTATTTTTTTGATACAGGGTCATGCTCCATTGCCCAGGCTGGAGTACAGTAGTGCAATCTCAGCTCACTGCAACCTCCGCTGCCTGGACTTAGGTGATCCCTCTTCAGCCTCCTGAGTAGATGGGACTATAGGTGTGCACCACCATGCCTGGCTAATTTTTGCATTTTTTTGTAGAGACAGGGTTTCACCATGTTGCCCAGGCTGGTCTCAAACTCCTGAGCTCAAGTGATCCATCCGCCTTAGCCTCCCAAAGTGCTGGCATTACAGGTGTAAGCCCCCACGCCTGGCCTGCACTTTAGAATATTATAAAGTATAAGGGTTTTTTTTTTCCTTCCAGATAACCAAAATGTCCATATGTAATTATCAGGGGAACCTGCCCCCAATATTTCAACATAGGTTCTTTCTATTTTCCCTAAGTGTCGGCCAGTCTGAGAAATAAAGAGAAAGAGTACAAAGAGAGGAATTTTACAGCTGAGCCACTGGGGGTGACATCACATATCGGTAGGACCGTGATACCCACCTGAGCCGCAAAATCAAGTTTTTATTAAGGATTTCAAAAGGGGAGGGGGTGTACGAACAGGGAGTAGGTCACATACGTTAAGGGGCAAAAAGCAGAGGAAAGATCACATGCTTCTGAGGAAACAGGGCAAGGACAAAATCAGAACTCCTGATAAGGGTCTATGTTCAGCAGTACACATATTGTCTTGATAAACATCTTAACAGAAAACAGGGTTTGAGAGCAGAAAACCAGTCTGACCTCAAATTTGCCAGGGCTGGGGTTTCCCAATCCTAGTAAGCCTGAGGGTACTGCAGGAGACCAGAGCATAGCTCAGCCCTTATCTCAACCACATAGGACAGACACTCCCAGAGCGGCCGTTTATAGACCTCCCCCCAGGAATGCAATTCTTCTCCTAGGGTCTTAATATTAATATTCCTTGCTAGGAAAAAGAATTTTAGCAATATCTCTCCTACTTGCACGTCCGTTTATGGGTTCTCTGCAAGAAGAAAAATATGGCTCTTTTTGCCTGACCCCACAGGCAGTCAGACGTTATGGTTGTCTTCCCTGTTCCCTAAAATCCCTGTTATTCTGTTCTTTTTCAAGGTGCACTGACTTCATGTTGTTCAAACACACATGTTTTACAATCAATTTGTATAGCTAACGCAATCATCTCAGTGGTCCTGAGGTGACGTACATCCTCACCTTATGAAGATAACAGGATTAAGAGATTAAAATAAAGACAGATGTAAGAAATTATGAAAGTATTATTTGGGAAGTGATAAATGTCCATGAAATCTTCACAACTTATGTTCCTCTGCTGTGGCTCCAGCTGGTCCCTCTGTTCGGGGTCCCTGACTTCTTGCAACATGTAATAGTTCCTAAAAAATCTTCTACCATTGTCTCAGTTACTTCTCTTGTGTCAACCAGAGTCATGGAGACTGAAAATCCAAGCAAAAAAGTTTATTGGTGGTTTTAGAATTGAATTCAAGGAACACAGATTCCAGAGGCATCTGAAATCATGTCCTAACTATTTAATTCATATGTCCTAAGAGATATATGAGGTCTTTTAAAGAGAAAGGTGGGAGAGGGTTATCAAACAATTCATTAGTTAGAATAAGGGTTTCTAGGCAGAAATCCTTGATTCAGGGGTTTGGAAAAAGTTCAGTCATCAGCATAGCACAGTCTTTTCACAAGTGGCAGCAATTTCATCTGCAGCATCAGCAAGTACATTCTACAGTCAAGCAGTTGCAGAATGACATTCAGGAACAAAATGGTGTTGCTCTGGTCGGCTCCCATTAGCCTTCCATACACACTTGTCTTCATGGTACCTGTACCCTTGACCTCCATGTTTTCAAAAGGTTTAAAACTTTTTGGTCAAGACTCACAATAAGAAATATATGTTACATTGTGACTCTAGTACACAAACCACACTTAGGTGTAACAATATAATGTGTAGTACATTTTGGTCTTTTCTATTTAATTGTATTCTATTTAGTCTTATTTTGTTGAAAAAATACTGATCACAGTCTGCTAAACTGATTTTGTATTCCATTCATGGATAATGACCAGTAGTTAAAAATCACTCTTCTCATCTATACTGTTCTTTTTTCAACTGCTATATTTTCGTATTTAATATTTCCGATTCACCTTTTTATGGTTTCTTATTGTGTTAGCTTATTAATCGTTTGTTATTTCTTTTAGCATAATATTATGCTTATTAATATCTTTGGCCTCTCTGTTTTAATTCCTCTGCTCCTGATGGAATCAGTAATCTTTGCTTTTCTTTTGAAATAGTGGTGCTCTTTAGGTGTCTTGTTTTGGCCTGTGAGCATATCTCTGTATACTCTCTGGTAGTGGTAAGAGTAAAGGAGGTAAGACCCAAGTCTGTTTCAGCCCTATTGAGCGGACATAGGAGGTGGAGGCCTGGAGAGGGTCTGGAGTGATGAGCTGCAAGGCAGAGAGCCCCAAGCACCAGAAAAAGATAGTTAATCACTCTTCCTTCTGCTAAACAGCCCCTCAGATTAGGGCTTACCCTTCAGCCCCTGATTTTTAAAGGTTATTAAATAGCAGAGTAGATAATTTCCTTCAATACTACTCCTGTGTTATCTTTTGTATTTTTGCTATTTGTGTTTCAAAAACTGAAAATGATAGTTAGTAGTTTCTACACTACTTACATTTAAATAGTGTCTTTGGATTTGCAGCCATCACCACTCTGCAGCCATCACCATCTAGACTGCAGAGACTAGAACTGCCAGTTGCTGTTGAGGGTGAGCAGTAACTATCAGGGCTGGTGGGATGGTGGCAAAATAATTTACCAAGACAGTTGTTGGTAAAGAAAGGCAGATTTATTAGATAAAATGTGAAAATACATTGCAAGGGAGCAACGGGCAGAACCAGCAAGAGAGGACCCAATTGCCAGGACACAAAGGCTTGTTGGAGATTTTATAGAATGGAACTTGGGCTGATTGACAATTCCAAGGTAGCAGAGAGCTAACTCGCATCCTTCTGTCAGTCGAGGTGTTTGATGATAAATCGAAGTGTTTGGTGGTAAGCAGGAAGTTTGTGAGTTATGTACGTTGTCTGTGCAGGAAGGCTATATGTTCTGGACCATAAAGAAAGGCAGACCCATAGCTTATCTGCTTCCTCCTTTTTTTTTTTTTTTTTTTAAGATATAGTCTCACTCTGTCGCCCAGGTTGGAGTGCAGTGGCGCAATCTCTGCTCACTGCAAGCTCCGCCTCCCAGGTTCACGCCATTCTCCTGCCTCCCGAGTAGCTGGGACTACAGGTGCCCGCCCACCCTGCCCAGCTAATTTTTTTTTTTTGTATTTTTAGTAGAGACGGGGTTTCATTGTGTTAGCCAGGATGATCTCGATCTCCTGACCTTGTGATCCACCTGCCTCGGCCTCCCAAAGTATTGGGATTACAGGCGTGAGCCATCGCACCCAGCCTCTCTTTTTGTTTATATGTTCTGGACCATGAAGAAAGGCAGTCTTGTAGTTTGTTTTCCCCTGGTCCTGCCAGCCTGACTCCCTTTCCCAAATTAGGACTCCACAATAGCCCTGACTTCACTTCACCTTCTACCTAAAGCCTGTAATCAAAAGGAAGCAAGCTGTGATGATAGCACTCCAGCATGTGTTTTTCTGTGGTTTTTGTTTGTTTGTTTTTTAAGACAGTGTCTCACTCTGTCACCCAGGGTAGAGTGCAGTGGCATAATCATGTCTCACCACAGCCTCAACCTCCTGGGCTCAGGTGACCCTCCCACCTCAGCCTCCTGAGTAGCTAGGACTACAGGCACCCGCTCCCACACCCAGCTAATTTTTGTATTTTTTGTAGAGACAGGGTTTTACCATGTTGCCTAGGCTGGTCTTGAACCTCCAGGCTCAAGCAATCCGCCCACCTTGGCCTCCCAAAGATCTAGGATTATAAGTGTGAGCCACTGTGCCCAGCCTGCATGCTAGAGCATGTGACCAACCCTGTGACTTCACATTGGAATTGCACTTCAATGTGTCTTTAATGTTTCTTCTGCATTAACCTGATATACCTTTATTATAATGATTTATTTTCTTCATGTTAGCTTGCATTTGAACATAGATATCTTAGTGGTGTAGTTTGCTTGGCTCTGTGGAAGTAGAATAATATCTCTGGGTTCTTATTGTTGATGGTTCTGTTAAAGTATGTAATGTTATATGTGACTCATAGATGAACCGTTATGACACTGGAAAAATGGTGGTTTTCTTCACTTTTCCACCATCCACATTTCTTAGTATCCCTTTAGCTTATACTTCAGTGACTTAGGTTTTTGTTTGATGGCAATCCTTACTATTTTTTAAACCTAATTTTAGCTGAATTAAAAAGGAGGGGTAAAGAGGGTGAATGAAATAGAAAAATAAGACATGATTTTTCTGGGTACTCTCCCTCTAGACTCCATTCTTAACAAGAGTCCTGCCTATGACATTATTCAAAAAGCCAGATACAGCATCTGTTACAAAGGTACACACATTTTTGGATGGCTGTTTTTGAAGTATTTTGTAAATCTTTTTGTACTCTCTGGATGGAGAAGGCCTTTTTAAACATGATACCAAAGTTGGAAACCAAGAAAAAAAAGATGGATGGGTTTGATTACTTAAAAATACAGACTTCCTTATGGCAAGAAGAAAAAAAAAAGAAACAAAGTCAAAAACTTGAAAAAATATTTACAATATGTATGAAAATCTAGGGGCTTTTTTTATCTTGACAATATAAAGAATCCCTCCAAACCAATAAGAAAAAACAAAACCACCAAATAAAAAACCAGAAGAATCAGGAACTACTCAGAGGAAAAAATACAAATCTCCAATAACATATCAAAGGATATTTAACCTTACTAGTCATCAAAGTGACAGTTTGCCTTTCAGTTTGGCAGAGACTTGAAAAAAATCCCCAAACCCAATGTTAGCAATAGTGTGGAGAAACTGTCACTTTTATCTCCTGCTAGTGAGAGTGTAAATTGATTTTAAAAAACCTTTTAGAAGGACAGTTTGGTATTAACTATTAAAAATTCTAAAGATTTGCTTATTATTAACTCAACAATTTACTTCCTATAGAAATCTCAGGGAGAGAAAAGTACACAGGTATATTCATTATAATATAATTTATGATAATAAGCATAGTTATGTATAGCATATATTATAAGCAAGACACCTTTATTTCTCACAACATATCCTGTTATAATAATAAGGCTAGTAAAGCACAGAGAGAAAACTGAGCTTGATCGCAATCATAGGGTTCCACCTTGGACAGTCTGCCTGCAAAGCACATGTTCTTAATCATGGCACAACATTGCCTACCTAAAACCACCTAAATGCTCAGCTCAAGTGTTTGCCAGTGTAGGATGCATTTAATAAGTTATGGTACTTGCAGAAAATGGAATAATATACAACTACAATCTATAGATTTTATAAAAAGTGCTCATCTTATATGTGATCTGATCCTGTTGTTCTTCAAAGGGTTTTTTAAACTCAGAAAACATCAAAATGAATATATACAGCCATAAAACCATGTCCTTTACAGCAGCATGGATGCAGCTGGAAGCCATTATCCTAAGTGAATTAATGTAGACACAGAAAACCAAATACCGCATGTTCTCACTTATAAGTGGGAGCTAATCATTGGGTGCACACAGACATAAAGATGGGAAAAATACACACTGGGGACTTCAAAAGGGAGGAAGGAGGAGGGGAAGCAAGGGTTGAAAAACTACCTGTCAAGTACTGTGTTCACTATTTGGGTGATGGGTTCAGTTGAAGCCTAAACTTCAGCATCACACAGTATATCCCTGTAACACACCTGCATGTGTACCCCCGATCTAACATTTTTAAAAAACTAATATAATTTTATCTCTGGGTATTGGTATTACGGGTAATTTTAGTTACAGAGGTCAAAAGTTTAGGCTTTGGAAATAAAAGGACCTGGGTTCCAATCCCAGCTCTGCTCCTTTGGCTATGTTCTTTATGTTGGCTGCTTAAGCTCTCAGAGTCTTAATTCCCATTGGTAAAATGGCAATGACCAATCCCTTGGGGGGCAGGGGTTGAGAGAGAGAGAGAATATTAAACAACATAATGTAGGCCAGGCACTGTGGCTCATGCCTGTAATCCCAGCACTTTGGGAGGCCGAGGTGGGTGGATCACCTGAAGTCGGGAGTTCGAGACCAGCCTGACCTACATGGAGAAACTCTTATCTCTACTAAAAAATACAAAATTAGCCGGGTGTGGTGGTGCATGCCTGTAATCCCAGCTACTGGGAGGCTGAGGCAGGAGAATCGCTTGAACCTGGGAGGCGGAGGTTGCAGTGAGCCGAGATCGTGCCATTGTACTCCAGCCTGGGCAACAAGAGTAAAACTCCATCTCAAAAAATAAATAAAATTAAAAAATGACATAATGTATATGACAGTACCTTTCCTGGTAAGCATCTAATAAATAGAAATCATTATTCTTATAATTTATTATAATTTTTCCAAATTGAATGCTTTACAATAATAATACATTATTTTATTTTCAGAAAGGTAAAGCTATTTCTATTTTGGAAAAAAAAAAACAGAAAAATACTCCCAGGAAAGAGCTCAGAATGCTTAGGAATTAATCTATTATTTGTCAACCTCAAGAAAACACCCAGTAATACTGGGGTATTAGCTCCCAAAAATAATGATATAGAAGGTAAATGTTCTAGATAAGCAATACTAGTGCTCTGTAAGCACTTGGTATACAAGTGATTAAAGACTCATACTTCCTAAGCACAGAGGCACATAAGGAGAGTCTCTAATGCTAGCAACTACCAGAAG
Source organism: Piliocolobus tephrosceles (assembly GCF_002776525.5). Taxonomy (NCBI): domain Eukaryota; kingdom Metazoa; phylum Chordata; class Mammalia; order Primates; family Cercopithecidae; genus Piliocolobus; species Piliocolobus tephrosceles. The sequence goes on along the minus strand of NC_045443.1, from coordinate 31,748,792 downwards.
ATTATTACTCACTGCCACACTGGTTAAGCTTCTCAGGTCTACGGATCCTTTTCCTGAATTAGCCATCTCAACAGTACTTTGTGTCCCAAGAAGGACTTTGCTGGCACTGAGAGCTGCACCTCCCGCTGGAAGTAGATGTGGTTTTCCCCTGCTTGATGTGTCTGTCTCCACATGGATATGCTTCTGTGTTCTTTGCTGTATTTTACATCAGCCACTTGTCTGTTATGACCACCAAAACACTGAATATGGAATATTTATATTTATAGAAAGAAAGAATTTTTTCAAAATCACTTATTTGTTACAGATTTTACATCCTGAAGTCCAAACTCTAGACCTACGGAGCTGCGATATATCAGATGCTGCTCTCCTGCACTTGTCTAACTGTAGAAAACTGAAGAAATTAAATTTAAATTCTTCAAAAGGGAACCGAGTTTCTGTAACTTCAGAAGGTATATTTATTAACACTGTGTAGATTACTATTCACTATCTGGTAAAACTGTGGAGTAAGGGAGAAAATACGTCAAAAGAGAGTATGAAGAAGTCAAAGAAATACAAATTATGTTTATCAGTAAAAACATTCAGACTAAGAAAATAATCCAAGTTAGAATTCTTGCTTATAAAGCAGTGCTCAAAGTTAAGAAAGACAGTGGGTAAGTCACTACCTTGTATTTTAAACATATTTAAAATAAACATGGGCCAGGCTAGGTGGCTTATGCCAGTAATCCCAGCACTTTTTTTAGCTGGGAGGCTGGCAGACTGCTTGAGCCGAGGAGTCTGATACCAGCCTGGCCAGCATGGTGAACTGTTCCCCACCCCCACCTCATCTCTACAAAAAATACAAAAGTTAGCCAGGCATGGTAGTGCACCCTGTAGTCCCAGCTACTTAGGAGGCTGAGGCAGGAGAATCCCTTGAGCCTGGGAGGTAGAGGTTGCAATGAGCCGAGATTGCATCACTACTCCAGCCTGGGTGACACGGAGACTCTGTCTCAAAGAAAGAAAAAATAGGCTGGGCGTGTTGGCTCCCGCCTGTAATCCCAGCAATTTGGGAGGCTTAGGCAGGCGGATCACGAGGTCAGGAGGTCAAGACCATTCTGGCTAACACAGTGAAACCCCATCTCTACTAAAAAATACAAAAAATTAGCCAGGCATAGTGACATGTGCCTGTAGTCCCAGCTACTTGGTAGGCTGAGGCAGGAGAATTGCTTGAACCTGGGAGGTAGAAGTTGCAGTGAGCCGAGATTGTGCCACTGCACTCCAGCCTGGGCAACAGAGCAAGACTCCGTCTCAAAAAAAAACAAAATTAAAATTAAAACTAAAAAAAAAAAATGGATACATATGTCTGTATTTTAAATATTTTGCCTGGTGTAGTGGAACAAGAAATGACCGGTTCATATTTTGTTAAGGCTTTTTTGATGCCATATTACAAAAGAATTAATCATCAGAGTAGAGTTACCAGGTATTCTCCTATCAGTTTGTGTAATGCATAGTTTTTAATAGCTAGACAAACTGCATTGTTCAGTGTCACTATTACATGAATTAGTGAATCTTTACCTTTTTCCCCCCATAGATCTCTTTTTTTCAATATTTGGTTTGCATTAATATTTATTTATATTTATTTATTTAAGACCGTGTCTTGCTCTGTCACCCAAGCTGGAATGCAGTGGCACAATCTTGGCTCACTGTAGCCTCAACCTCCCAGGCTCAAGTGATCCTCCCACCTCAGCCTCCCAAGTAGCTGGGACCGCAGGTGTGCACCACTAACCTGGGGTAATTTTTTATTTTTAGTAGAGTCAAGGTCTCACTATGTTGCCCAGGCTTTTCTTTTTTTTTTTCAATATAAGAAAGAGGGACTTTTTTGGCCTACTTAGGTTTCTGGAAAATTCTGTGGGTAGTTGAGTATATTTTGCAGTCATCTTGGTTAGCAAGTTAGGATATTCATAATATTGCAAAGAAGCATAAGTTTTAAAATGTTTACATAAAAACTCACTAAAAAGAACTTCTTCAATAAAACCACATTTCTCTACACTCACACCACACTTCTGACAGCAAATGTGTTGGGTTTTTTCACACCAAAAAATTCTCTAACTCTCTGGACACCATCTGGGTGCCCTACAATTTAATTCAATTCTGACACTATCTACCTGGAGTTAGCATCAGATCCCACAAGTTAAGGGCTCAGTCACACAAGACTATCCCCACTTCAGATGCCAATTGCAAGACCAGGCCTCTGGTACACATGACTGACCAACTATAAATGGAGGGTTTCCATGACCTCCTCCTCCATTCGATAATTTGTCAGAATGGCTCACAAAACTCAGGGAATCACTTTTGTTACATTTACCAGTTTATTCTAAAAGATTATAAAGGACACTGATGAACAGCAAGATGCAGAGTACATAGGGTGAGGTCTGGAAGCGCAGGAGCCTCTGTCCCCGTGGACTTGGGATACATTGCCCTCCCAGCATGTGGATGCATTCACCAGCACAAAAGCTCATCAAGTCTCCTTGTTCAAGAGGTTTTTTGTTTGTTTTTTCTTCTTCCTTTTTTTTCCTTTTCTTTTCTTTTTATTTTTTTTGAGACAGAGTCTCACTCTGTCGCCCAGGCTTGAGTGTAGTGGTGCCATCTCAGCTCACTGCATCCTCCACCTCTGGGTTCAAGAGATTCTCCTGCCTCAGCCTCTGGAGTAGCTGGGATTACAGGCGTGTAACACCACGACCAGCTAATTTTTGTATTTTTAGTAGAGACGGGGTTTCACCATGTTGGCCAGGCTGCTCACAAACTCCTGAGCTCAAGTAATCTGCCCACCTCAGCCTCCCAAAGTGCTGGGATTACAGGCATGAGCCACTGCCCCTGGCCAAGAATTTAATTTTTTTCTTTTTTTTTTGAGAGGGAGTCTTGCTCTGTTGCCCAGGCTGGAGTGCAGTGGTGCAATCTCGGCTCACTACAACCTCCACCTGCTGGGTTCAAGCGATTCTCCTGTCTCAGCCTCCTGAGTAGCTGGGATTACAGGCGTGTACCACCATGCCCAGCTAATTTTTGTATTTTTAGTAGGGACAGGGTTTCACCATGTTGATCAGGCTAGTCTTGAACTCCTGACGTTGTGATCTGCCTGCCTCGACCTCCCAAAGTGCTGGGATTACAGGTGTGAACCACCACGCCCATCCCAAGAGTTTTTATAGAGCTTAATCCCCATCCCCTATTCCCTGCTGTCCCTGACCCCCACCTCACCAAAGGTCTGTGGACTGAGCTGAATATTCTAACCTTCTAATCACTTGATTTTTCTGGAGACAGGCCCCAACCTTAGGCTAAGGGTCCTGTGCTGTCACCTCATTAGCCTAAACTCAGGTGTGATCAAAAGGGGCTTATTATGACTAACAAAAGGTACTCCTATCACTCAGGAAATTCCAAAGATTTTTGGAGCTCTATGTCAGGGACAGAGAACAAAGGTCAAATACAGTTCTTATTGTATCACAACTTCCATGCTGGACACTGGTAAATAAAATAACTGGTCTTAAGAAAAAAAAAAGTTCTTTCTTAAGATATGGAAAACAGTAGGAATGACCTACCCATGATTTTACCATCTTCCCTTCTGTGTGTTTTGCCCACAAAGGTATCCCTTTTTTTTTTTTTTTTTTTTGAGACGGAGTCTCGCTCTGTCGTCCAGGCTGGAGTGCAGTGGCCCGATCTCAGGTCACCTGCCTCCCGGGTTCACGCCATTCTCCTGCCTCAGCCTCCCGAGTAGCTGGGATTACAGGTGCCCACCACCTCATCCAGCTAATTTTTTTTGTATTTTTAGTAGAGACGGGGTTTCACCATGTTAGCCAGATGGTCTCGATCTCCTGACCTTGTGATCCACCCGCCTCAGCCTCCCAAAGTACTGGGATTACAGGCATGAGCCACCATGCTCGGTCCCATAAAGGTATCTTTTAACAGTGCTACCATGTTTGTTTATGACCAAAGGGCCAAGGATCCCCAAAGTACTCTTTTATTTATGTGCACCCATCTCCAGTGTACACTTATATCAGCTTAACTGGATTTAAAGACTTCTCTTTTTTGACCCTCAGAAAAATGTGGTCCAGGCTAACAGAAGGAGCATGGTGGTAGAAAATAAATTCACTTTTGAGAACAGAGTCAAAGTGGAGCGAGAGAGAATACATAGGCATAGCTATAAATTTCTAACCATAAGAATGAAGACCATGACTGAAACCATTTGTGCAGATTAACTTTTGGTTTCCCTCCAAAGTCCACAAGAAAATTAACTTGATTACTTGAAAATTTTTGTTTTAACCAAAAGGAGAATCGCCTACTATTTAACTATCTAATTGGGTTCTGAATGACTTTTGGCTATTTCCTAAAAGCAATTTAACCTGTGGACAATAAAGCCTTGCCATAAATTGCTGATACTACAGACTGTGTAGAAAATTCCTGAAACATTCCAGGAGAGTTCTGAATAATGACAGCATCACTGGAAAATCAGTATATCCTCACAGGCGGACTACTTTGAAAAGGGCTAACATTGAATTGGTGATTGCTAAAATGAAAATCAGTCACATTTCTCATGTCTACATATACATACATATAGCTCATTGATACATAATTATATTTTCCCCCAGGAATAAAAGCTGTGGCTTCATCTTGTTCATACCTACATGAAGCTTCTTTGAAAAGATGCTGCAATCTCACTGATGAAGGAGTCGTTGCTCTTGCACTCAATTGCCAGCTGCTAAAGATCATCGATTTAGGTGGCTGCTTAAGTATTACTGATGTGTCCTTACATGCATTAGGAAAAAACTGCCCATTTTTGCAGTGTGTTGACTTTTCAGCTACTCAGGTAAATGACATATAGGCTTCAAACATATAGACTATGTGTTTACCAAATGTATTTTCATGACTAATGAGAACATATAACAATTAGTTCATTTTGTTTTTGTTGAAACTATTGACCACTTCATGCTTTTAGTGGTTAAGTAATTGCAATATATTTTGGCATATTCCTCTCAATTAAGTAACAAGGGTGGAAGTTATATATGGCTAAAACACATGTTTGATGAATGGGAGGCAATAAGACTATATCTAAATAATGAATACATTTTAGAAAATTCTACTTCCATTGTCTGGATTCATGGACTGTGTTTCTTTTTCCCTTTGCTTAGGTATCTGACAGTGGTGTGATTGCACTTGTTAGTGGACCTTGTGCCAAGAAATTAGAGGTAATTTTAAAATAATTATAAAGATGGTGGTGATTAAATGTTTATATTCTCAGAAATTATTTTTTAAACCTAGCAGAGAACCAATGCTTTATCAATTAAGTATTTTAGGGACTTTGTTGGTGGAGGTTGTATCTCTTTTTATTATTGCCAGAGTAAATAAAAACTGTTAAGTTAGGAAATAAAATAAAGGTGTTTTAAAATAAAAACTCATTTTACTTCCAATAAAAGGCTTTATCTCCCAGAAGTTTTAGCTGCTAACAGATTTAAGAATCATCTTATTATGGATGAAGATTATGAATGTTTATCAGTGTAAAGTGATATTATTTATAATAGGATTTCAGGTCTTAATGATATTTCTACCAGGAGTACTAATTCTCTTGACATCCTGTCATCCTATTTTTCTTGATAGCCACATTGTACGATCATTTTTAAAAAAAATTTTTTTTTTTTGAGACAGAGTCTCGCACTGTTGCCCAGGCTGGAGTGCAGTGGCACGGTCTCGGCTCACTGCAACCTCTACCTCCCAAGTTCAAGCAGTTCTTGTGCCTTAGCCCCTCAAGCAGCTGGGATTACAGATGTGTGCCACCAACTAATTTTAGTATTTTTAGTAGAGACGGGGTTTTACCATGTTGGCCAGGCTGGTCTCAAACTCCAGACCTCAGGTGATCAGACCGCCTTGGCCACCCAAAGTGCTGGGATTACAGGAGTGAGCCACCGCACTCGGCCTAAAAAAGCTCTTAAATTTGTGTTCATCCTTTGCATTGAATCACTAATACACTTGTAACCTATTTCTAAATATATTAAGAAGCCTTTTATTCCAGGATTTTGGTTTTCGCCTTCCCCAGTTGACAAGTGGTACAATATAACTGTGCTGTTTAACAGTAAGCTACATCAAATCCTTTTTGGAAGTAAGCAGCTATAAATGAATTATAAAAATGTTAGTAAAAATAACTATTTTAATAGGGTACAGTGGTGCATGCCTGTAGTCCCAGCTACTCAGGGAGGCTGAGGCAGGAGGATCTCTTGAACCCAAGAGTTGGAGTCCAGCCTGGCAACATAGTGAGACCTTATATCTTAAATAATTTAATTAAATACTTTTTTCATTTTAATATTTATTTTATTTATTTATTTATTTATTTATTTATTTATTTATTTATTTATTTATTTAT
>NC_045443.1:31676080-31742403 GCF_002776525.5 Piliocolobus tephrosceles | reverse complement strand
TATTTATTTATTTATTTATTTATTTATTTATTTATTTATTTATTTATGGTGAAACGGAGTCTTGCTCTGTCGCCCAGGCTGGAGTGCAGTGGTGTGATCTCAGCTCACTGCAGTCTCCATGTCCCAAGTTCAAGTGATTCTCCAGCCTCTGTCTCCTAAGTAGCTGGGACTACAGGCATGTGCTAACCACATCCAGCTAATTTTTATATTTTTTAATTAGAGACAGGGTTTTGCCGTGTTAGCCAGGCTGGTCTCAGACTTCTGACCTCAGGTGATACACCCCGCCTTGGCCTCCCAAAGTGCTAGGATTATAGGTGTGAGCCACCATGCCCGACCATAAATACATTTTTTTAAAAAGCCAACTTATTGTAATGGAATGACAATGCCATGTTTTTGCCAAAATATTTATCCTTGAGTTATTGCCCAAAGAGATTCTTTTTTGTGATCTTACATATCTGGGTCTTGGTAGCATATATATTTTTTAAATATTTTATTAAGAACCATGTTAGGCTGGGCATGGTGACTTATACCTATAATCCCAGCACTTTGGGAGGCCGAGACAGGTGGATCACCTGAAGTCAGGAGTTCAAGACCAGCCTGGCCAACATGGAAAAACCCCATCTCTACTAAAAATACAAAAATTAGCTGGGCATGGTGGCAGGTACCTGTAATCCCAGCTACTTGGGAGGCTGAGGCAGAAGAATCGCTTGAACCTGGGAGGTGGGAGGTTTCAGTCAGCCGAGATTGCACCATTGCACTCCAGCCTGGGCAACAGGAGTGAAACTCTATCTTGAAAAGAAAAAAAAAAAGAAAGAAATTACCATATTATTATTATACCAAGTTTTGAATTCCAAGTTGCATCCTAAATGCAGGAGCAGTAATTTTTGGTATTTTAAGTGCAAACATTTGTCGAGCACTTACTGCTATGCCAGGCTGTATACTAACTGCATTATATTCACTAGGTTATGTAATGCTTACAACATTATCCTGTAATTACTATAATTTTAAATAAAGTTCTCAGTTAAGTTGGTTTATCACCTTCAAATAAAGCCACCAAGAAATTAGTTGTTATGCATGATAGTAAACATACTGACAAATTTACCTCAGCATTATAGAATTAAGAGCCCCAACCTAAGCAGAATGAGAACAAAATGCAATAACCTACAGTAAGTGTTGGTGACTGTAGTGCCATATCATTACATTTTTTATTTTTTCAGTTTTCCAAAGATTATTCCAAAGTGCCAAAACATTTTAATGGAAATTTATTGGAAATTTATTAGAATTTAATGCCTTCCTTAAACAAAGTAGAGTGAATATACTTTTAAAAAAATTGTTTTGTTTTGTTGAGACAGGGTCTTGTTATGTTGCCCATGCTGGTCTCAAACTCCTGGCCTCAGTGATCCCCGTGTCTTGACCTCCTAAAGTGCTGGATCACTACAGGTGTGAGCCACATGCTTGGTTTATAGCATCCTCTGACTCAAACTGAAGGACAAACTTAAATTTTGTTTTTTGAGACAGGGTCTTGTTCTGTCATCCAGGGTGGAGTACACGGGCCCTATCATGGTTTATGGCAGCCTTGACTGCCCTGGCTCAAGCAGTCCTCCCACCTCAGCTTCCTGAATAGCTGGGGCTACATGTATGTGCCACCACTCCTGGCTACTTTTTTATTTTTTGTAGAGCCGGGTCTTGCCATGTTGCCCAGGATGATCTCAAACTCCTGGACTCAAGCAGTTCTCCTGCCTTGGCTTCCCAAAGTGCTGGAATTATAGGTATAAGCCACCATGTCTGGCCTAAATTTTTTTTTCTTTTTTGTTTTTGAGACAGAGTTTTGCTTTTGTGGCCCAGGCTGGAGTGCAATGGTGCGATCTCAGCTCACTGCAACCTCCGCCTCCCAGGTTCAAGCAATTCTCCTGCCTCAGCCTCCCAAGTAGCTAGGATTACAGGCAGCTGCCACCACGTCCAGCTAATTTTTGTATTTTTAGTAGAGCCAGGGTTTCACCATGTTGGCCAGGCTGGTCTCAAACACTTGATTTCAGGTGATCCACCCTCCTTGGCCTCCCAAAGTACTGGGATTACAGATGTGAGCCACTGCACCCAGCCCTAACTTTTTTTTTTTCAACTGACTACTCTCATAAGTAATGCAGAGGCCTACCTTTCATCACATTTTAATCTGTTGCTTTTAATTTGTTCTATTCTGGGAAATTAAATTATTAATGTTGCTAAATTATTTATAATTTGGAAATCAATTTGATTAAAGGTCTAAGGACCTTTCCTAAAGATTGACAAGAAGCCAAATGTGGTAGCTCACTTCTGTAATTTCAGCACTTTGGGAGGCCAAGGCAAGTGGATCCCTTGAGTCCAGGAGTTCACAAACAGCCTGGGCAACATAGTGAAACCTTGTCCCTATGAAAAATACAGGCTGGGCACGGTGGCTCACGCCTGTATTCCCAGCACTTTGGGAGGCCAAGGCGGGTAGATCACCTGAGGTTGGGAGTTTGAGACCAGCCTGACCAACATGGAGAAACCCTGTCTCTACTAAAAATACAAAATTAGCCAGGTGTGGTGGTGCAGGCCTGTAATCCCAACTACTCGAGAGGCTGAGGCAGGAGAATCGCTTAAACCCAGAAGGCAGAGGTTGTGGTGAGCTGAGATCGCACCACTGCACTTCAGCCTGGGCAACGAGAGCAAAACTCCATCTAAAAAAAAAAAGAAAAATACAAAAATTGGCCAGACGTGGTGGCTCACGCCTGTAATCCCAGCCCTTTGGGAGGCCAAGGCTGAGGCAGGTGAATCACGTGAGGTCGGGAGTTCGGAGACGAGCCTGACCAACATGGAGAAACCCCGTCTCTACTGAAAATACAAAATTAGCTGGGTGTGGTGGTGCATGCTACTCAGAAGGCTAAGGCTTGAACCTGGGAGGTAGAGGTTGCAGTGAGCTGAGATCGTGCCATTGCACTCAGCCTGGGCAACAAAAGTGAAACTCCATCTAAAAAAAAAAAAAAAAAATAATTAGCCAGAGGTGGTGGTGCATGCCCGTACTCCCAGCCACTCAGGAGGCTGGGGTGGGGAGATCAATTGAACTTGGGAGGTTGAGGCTACAGTGAACCGTGTTTGTACCACTGCACTCCAACTTGGGGAACAGAGTGAGACGTTGTCTCAAAAAAATTAAAAAATTATAATATTAAAGAAAAAAAGATCGACAAGCACTCAGTACAAACTTACGTTACAACATTTGCAAATATCATGATCGTTTCTGAAATCTCTGTTGATCATTGTGTTCATCATTTTGTTTATTTTATCCTCAGCTTTTAATACAATTCCAGATACGTGGTAGTACCTCGATAAATGTTATCACATTTTTGGCCTTATATTATAGTCATTTCGTAAGTTTCTATAAAAATCCTTATAATTAAATTTTAATTTGCAGTATAAAATTTCATTTATTAATAAATATTTATTAAGTATTTACTGTTCTAGATCCTGGCATATCAGAGAACAGACTGTCCATATAATGTAACATACTTTACTTGTTTTTTATTGTTGGTAATTCAGATTATTTCTGGTTTTTAACTATTAGAAATAATTATATATTGGGACAATCACTTTTCCTTCCATGGCTATAATGAACTCCCCAAAATGGAACAAATGGATTAATAGGTATGAATACTTTTTTAACAGTCCTAAATTGTTTTCCATAAAAGTTATGCTATGAGTATGCAATTTCAGTAAGACCCTAATCTGCCAGAATTATTTTCTTTTTTTTAATGCCTTCATTTAATTTTGTTGTTGTTGTTGTTGTTTTTGAGACAGAGTTACACTTTGTCACTCAGGCTGGTATGCAGTGATCTCGGCTCACTGCAACTTCCACCTTCCAGGTTCAAGCGAGTCTTCTGCCTCAGCTTCCCAAGTAGCTGGGATTACAGGTGCAGACCACCACACCCAGCTAATTTTTGTACTTTTAGTAGAGATGGGGTTTCACTGTGTTGGCCACGCTGGTCTTGAACTCCTGACCTCAGGTGATCTGCCCACCTTGGCCTCCCAAAGTGCTGGATTTGTTCTTTTTCTAAAATAATGTTACAGCTGGGTGCAGTAGCTCACGCCTGTAATCCCAACACTTTGAGAGGCGAGGCGGGTGGATCACTTGAGGTCAGAGTTTGAGGCCAGCCTGACCAACGTGGTGAAATCTTGTCTCTACTAAAAATACAAAAATTAGCCAGGCATGGTCGCACACACCTGTAATCACAGCTACTCGGGAGGCTGAGGCAGAAGAATCACTTGAACCCTGGAAGTGGAGGTTGCAATGAGCCAAGACTGCTCCATTGCACTCCAGCCTGGGCAACAAGAATGACACTCTGTCTCAAAAAAAAATAAAGTAAAATAAAATAAAATAATGTTACATCTAAAGCCATGCTCAATTATTCTCCCTTTCTGCCTTCAGAGGTAACCACTATCCTAAATATGATTATGTATCTCTCCTTGCATGTTTGGATACCTTTTCTTTTTTTCCTTCCTGTGGACCCTGCTCAGACAGAAATGGATACTTTTTCTATTATGTATAAATCCATAAATACGATATAGCCTTGTTTTATATGTTTTCAAATTTTACATAATAGCTTCATAATATATGTCCCTTTACAATTTGTGTTATTCAAAATTATGTTTTCTGAAATTTTTCAGGTGTAATTGAGGTATAATTTACATATAAGAAAATTCATTTTATGTGCATAGTTGGATAAATTTTGGTAGTTGTTATACAGCCATATAACCACCACCACAATTGATATATAGAACATTTTCATCACCCTAAAAAATTGTCTGTTTTCTCTGTGGTTTTATTTTGTTTTTTTGTCTCTAGTCCTTTGTACTTGATCTTCTTCTGTGACCCTCTCTTAGGCAACCACTGATTTACTTTGTCATTGTTTTGGCTTTTCTATAAGTGTATATAAATTCAACTTTATATAAATATAATGTTATATAAATGGAATTCTGCAGAATATAATATAGTACTTTGGTTTTTATTTCTTTATTTTACTTCCTTCACTTAGCATAGTGTTTGCGAGATTGATCCGTGTTGTTGCCTATGTTAATATTTCATTTCTTTTTTTTTTTTTTCGAGATGGAGTCTCGCTCTGTTGCCCAGGCTGGAGTGCAGTGGCATGATCTTGGCTCACTGCAACCTCCATCTCCCAGGTTCAAATGATTCTCCTGCCTCAGCCTCCCGAGTAGCTGGGAATACAGGCACATGCCACCACACCCAGCTATTTTTTTTTTTTGTATTTTTAGTAGAGACAGGGAGTTTCACCATGTTAGCCAGGATGGTCTTGATCTTCTGACCTCGTGATCTACCCACCTCGGCCTCCCAAAGTGCTAGGAGTACAGGGGTGAGCCACCGCGCTCAGCCCCTTCTTATTGCTGAGTAGTATTCCATAGTATGGATATGCCATAATTTATTTATAATTTTACCATGTGATGCAAAGATAAATAGCTGGGATTTAATTAAACTTAAAAGAGCTTTTGCACAGCAAAAGGAACAGTCAGCAGAGTAAACAGATAACCCACAGAGTGGGAGAAAAATCTTCACAATCTATACATCTGACAAAGGACTAATATCCAGAATCTAGAACAAACTCAAATTAGCAAGAAAAAAGCAAACAGTCCCATCAAACAGTGGGCTAAGAACATGAATAGACAATTCTCAAAAGAAGATATACAAATGGCCAACAAACATTAAAAAAAGCTCAACATCACTAATGATTGGGGAAATACAAATCAAAACCATAATGCGATACCACCTCACTCCTGTAAGAATGGCCATAATCAAAAAAATCAAAAAATAATAGATGTTGGTGTGCATGCAGTGAACAGGGAACACTTCTACACTGCTGGTGGGAATGTGAACTAGCACAGCCGCTATCGAAACAGTGTGGAGATGCCTTACATAACTAAAAGTAGAAGTACCATTCGATCCAGCAATCCCACTACTGGGTGTCTACCCAGAGAAACAGAAGTCATTATACGAAAAAGATACTTGCACACACATGTTTATAGCAGCATAATTTGCAATTGCAAAAATGTGCAACCAACCCAAATGCCCATCAATCAACGAGTGGATACAGAAACTGTGGTAAATGTATACAATGGAATACTACTCAGCCATAAAAACAAATGAATAAATGGCATTCACAGCAACCTGGATGGGATTGGAGACTATTCTTCTAAGTGAATTAACTCAGGAATGGAAAAGCAAACGTCATATGTTCTCACTTATAAGTAGGAGACAAACTGTGATGATGCAAAGGCATAAGAATGACACAATGGACTTTGGGGACTCAGGGGGAAAGGGTGGGAAGGAGGTGAGGGGTAAATGACTAAAAATCGGGTTCTGTGTATACTGCTTGGTTGATGGGTGCACCAAAATCTCACAAATGACCACTAAAGAACTTATGTAACCAAATACCACCTGTTCCCCAAAAACCTACGGAAATTTTTAAAAAATTAAAAAATAATTTTATCATTTGATGAACATTTGGGTTGTTGCCAATTTTGGACTGTTAGGAATACTGCTACAGACATTTGCATGCAAACCTCTGTGAAGACATATGTTTTCATTTTTCTTGGGTAAATGCCTATGAGTGAAATTGCTGGGTCATATAGCAAATACATGTTTTTTAAAATACAGTATCTTTATAAGATACTACCATACTGTTTGCCAGAGGGTCTGAACTAACATGTTTGAGATTTATGTCTATTAATACAAGTAGATATTTTTCATTTTAGCTGTTTTCCCTTATTCTATTTATAAAGCATTGATTTTCCTGTTCTCCACTTTTTTTTACCATTACAAGTAATACTACAAAAGGCGTATTTATAAATTGTTTCCTTGTGCACATGTAGAAGAGATTCTCTGTAATATGTATCAACAATTGGAATTGCTGGGTTCTGGGGCATACTCATCTTCAGCTTTAATAGATATTACACATTACTTTATAAAATGGTTGGGGCCGGGCGCAGTGGCTCAAGCCTGTAATCCCAGCACTTTGGGAGGCCGAGACGGGCGGATCACGAGGTCAGGAGATCGAGACCATCCTGGCTAACATGGTGAAACCCTGTCTCTACTAAAAAATACAAAAAACTATCTGGGCAAGGTGGCGGGCGTCTGTGGTCCCAGCTACTTGGGAGGCTGAGGCAGGAGAATGGCGTAAACCCAGGAGGCAGAGCTTGCAGTGAGCTGAGATCCGGCCACTGCACTCCAGCCTGGGCGACAGAGCAAGACTCCGTCTCAAAAAATAAAATAAAATAAAATGGTTGGGCATTTAACTTTTTAAGCTGCTCCGTCCAAATTACTTCAGACTTACATTCGTCTTTTCTATATACTTTTTCTTGCAAGTAGATACCTGGTTCTTTTTGTATCAGAATGTTTCTCAAAATTGTTCATACTGTTATTATAGATCTTTGTCTTCATTTGACTTTATTTTCTTTATTTTTGCATAGGAGATTCATATGGGACATTGTGTAAATCTGACTGATGGGGCTGTAGAAGCTATCCTTACTTACTGTCCTCAGATACGTATATTACTCTTCCATGGATGCCCCTTGATAACAGGTTAGTGCGTTAGATTGCTTGGGTTCAAATCCTGGCTTCATCTTTTACTAACTGTGTGACCTTGAGTACATTACTTAACCCATTTCATTATTCAGTTTCCTCATCTGTAAAACAGGCATAATGAGAGTACCTACCTCATAAGTACTATGTCATGATTATCTGACAATTCTTTTTTTTTTTTTATTTTTTATTTTTTGGGAGACGGAGTCTCGCTCTGTCACCCAAGCTGGAGTGCAGTGGCGCAATCTCAGCTCACTGCAACCTCCACCTCCTGGGTTCAAGCAATTCTCCTGCCTCAGCCTCCTAAGTAGGTGGGACTACAGGCACATGCCACCATGCCAGGCTAAGTTTTTTTGTGTTTTTAGCAGAGACGGGATTTCCCCATGTTGCCCACACTGGTCTCGAACTCCTGAGCTCAGGCAATCCACCTGCCTCGGCCTCCCAGAGTGCTAGGATTATAGACGTGAGCTGCTGTGCCTGGCCTCTGACAACTCTTTATATGATGGCCTTGCACATAGTAAGAGCTCAATAAATGTTAGTCATGATAACGATAAATGAAGGTGGTGGCCAGTGCTCAATAAATATTAGCTATGAAGAGGATTATGATGGCAGCAGTGGTTGTGTTCATGATCTTGAACATGATGCTTTATGTAAACAATAAGAAAATTTCAAGTTTTTATTACATCTATCAAATACACTAAATGACTTGTTAACTATTATCAAACTGCAGATATCAGGATCAGAATAGCCGGGCGTGGTGGCTCATGCCTATAACCCCAGTACTTTGGGAGGCCAAGGCGGGTGGATCACCTGAGGCCAGGAGTTTGAGACCACTAGGCCAGGCCTAGTGGTATGCACCTGTAATCCCAGCTACTCAGGAGATTGAAGCAGGAGAATCGCTTGAACTTGGGAGGTGGAGGTTGCAGTGAGCTGAGATCGCACCACTGCACTCCAGCCTGGGCAACAAGAGCGAAACTCTGTCTCAAACAAACAAACAAACAAAAAAGGTCAGAATAATTTGGACTCTTAGACTCTTCACTGGAGGAGAACAAAATAGCAATAGCCTATTTTGCCTGTATAAGAGCCATGGTATATATCCTCCTACCCTAGAAACCGTGGCACCCTTTCATATTACCCCTATAATAGGTCCCACACTGTAATATATACTGGATCTAACTTGTAAATCAGTAGGTATGCCCAGTTCTTCCAGCTTATTTCTCTTATTACAGTGTAAACAATTAGTCTTTTTTTTTTTTTGAGACGGTCTTGCTCTGTCGCCCAGGCTGGAGTGCAGTGGTGCAGTCTTGGCTCACTGCAACCTCTGCCTTCCAGGTTCAAGTGATTCTCCTGCCTCAGCCTCCCAAGTAGCTAGGACTACAGGCGCATGTCACCACATCCAAGTAATTTTTGTATTTTTAGTAGAGATGGGGTTTCACCATATTGGCCAGGCCAGGCTCCTGACCTCATGATCCACCCGCTTCAGCCTCCCAAAGTGCTGGGATCACAGGCGTGAGCCACCATGCCCAGCCAGTCTAAACAATTATTCTGTAGGTTCAGTTATTATCCTGGAAGTTCCTTTGACAACTTCTCTTTTATTTTTAGGAAGTTCCTTTGACAACTTCTTACTTTTATTTTTAGGTTTCCAGCCTTGGTTAAGGCTGTAACCATAGATTGTATCTGGGTATCAGTAACATCTGTAGTGAAGATTAGATCTTACTTTATGCAAAGACATTTCTTAAGAAACTGGAGCCAGCAAGGACACTGGTGGCTGGGTGCGGTGGCTTATAACTGTAATCCCAGCACTGTGGGAGGCTAAGGCGGGTAGATCACTTGAGCCTGGGACGTTGAGGCTGCAGTGAGCCATGATCACCCCACTGCACTCCAGTCTGGGTAACAGAGTGAGACCCTGTGTCAAAAAAAGAAAGAAAGAAAGAAAAAAGAAAACAAGAAACTGTTAACTGGGGTTAGCTCCACAGAAAGTTGTAAAGGAACAAGAGTAGGAAAAAGATGTCATTGTATACCCTTTTATATCTTTTGAATTTTATATCAAGTGGATTATTTTTAAGCTATTAAAAATTAATTGGTTGGGCATGGTGGCTGTCACCACACAGATGATCCCTGACTTAAAATGATCAATTTATAGTTTTTTGACTTTACAATGGTGCAAAAGCCATATGCATTCAGTAGAAGCCATACTTCAAGAACCTAGGCAACCATTTTTTTCACTTTCAGTATAATATTCAATAGATTACATGAGATAGTCAACACTTTATTAAAAAATAGGCTTTGTGTCAGATAATTGTGCCCACCTGTAGGCTAATTTAAGTGTTCTGAGCATGTAGGCTAGGCTAAGCTATATTGTTCAGTAAGTTAGGTATATTGAACGCATTTTCGACTTTGTGTATTTTTGACTTATAATGAGTTTATCAGGGTATAACCCCATCATAAATTGAGAAGCATCTGTAGAGAGAAGCAACAAATACCAATTTTCTTTTTTCTTTTTTTGAGGCAGAATCTCACTCTGTCACCCAGGCTGGAGTGCAGTGGCACGATCTTGGCTCACTGCAACCTCCACCTCCTGGATTCAAGTGCTTCTCCTGCCTCAGCCTCCCAAGTAGCTGGGATTACAGGCTTGCACCACCCTGCCCAGCTAATTTTTGTATTTTTAATAGAGACAGGGTTTCACCATGTTGGCCAGGCTGGTCTTGAACTCCTGACCTCAGGTGATCCACCTGCCTCAGTCTCCCAAAGTGCTGGGATTACAGGCGTGAATCACCATCCCTGGCCTAAATACCAGTTTTCAAGTCTGGAAAATATACTGCAGTAGTTAATCAGATTTTCAAACCAAGGAGTCGTTTGAGATAAATTATGTCATTATAGAGATCACTAGTAACCAAAGATATGTTAACAGATGATGGATTTAAGATAAATGCCTAGTTGGTTTGATTCCAGACACCAGGAAAGCTTAATTACACTAAATGATTAATGAGTGCAGTGAGCTTAATCACACTAAATGATTGCAATGAGCTGAGATCGAGTCATTGCACTCCAGCTTGGGCAACAAGAGTGAAACTCCATTTCCAAAACCAAAAAACAAATGTGGTTGAGCATCCTTTTTTTTCTTTCTTTCTTTCTTTTTTTTTATTTAAGACTGAGTCTCGCTCTCCCGCCCAGGGTGGAGTTCAGTGGTGCAATCTCGACTCACTGCAACCTCTGCCTCCCAGGTTCAAGTGATTCTTCTGCCTCAGCCCCCTAAGTAGCTGGGATTACAGATGCCCACCATCACGCCCGGCTAATTTTTGTATTTTTAGTAGAAATCATGTTTCACCATGTTGGCCAGGCTGTTCTCGAACTCCTGACTTCAGGTGATCCGCCCACCTTGGCCTCCCAAAGTGCTGGGATTACAAGCGTGAGTCACCGTGCCCAGCTGGTTAAGCGTGCTATAGTGGAAATAATTTGAAGTCATGGTATTAACTAAATTTTCATTAAAGAGCAGGGGAAGAATGATCCTTCAATGGACAGCTTTGGAGGGACCAAGGGAGACAAAAGTAGAGTTGCTGTTAATGTTGTACCTTAAGAGCAATCCTTATTCAACATACAAATTAAAATACCATTATAATCCAGGCACAGTGGCTCACCCCTGTAATCCTAACACTTTGGGAGGCTGAGGTGGGTGGATCACTTGAGGTCAGGAGTTCAAGACCAGCCTGGCCAACATGGTGAAACCCTGTGTCTACTAAAAATACAAAAATTAGCTGGGTGTGATTCTGGGTGCATGTAATCCCAGCTACTTGGGAGGCTGAGGCAGGAGAATTGCTTGAACCTGGAAGGCAGAGGTTGCAGTGAGCCAAGATCATCTTACTCCACTCCAGGCTGGCAACAGAGTGGGACTCCATATCAAAAATATATATAGAGAGAGAAAACAAAATTTATAAAAATCTAAAAGATATATGATATAAATGTAACTCACTAAAGAAGCATCTTAGATTTTGTATTCCCCGTATATTTCAGAGCAATTCTATTGGTTTTACCTTCATATTTTTATGTTGATGATGAGAAAACACTTTACCATTTGTAGGTTTCAGTAATTGAAATAATACTTTCTGGTAGTATTTTTCAAATATACCCCAGGACCCATTTACGTTCTTAAAAATTATTGAGGATCCCAGGCAGGGTGCAGTGGCTCATGCCTGTAATCCCAGCACTTTGGGAGGCCGAGGCGGGCGGATCACGAGGTCAGGAGATCGAGACCATCCTGGCTAACTGGTGAAACCCTGTCTCTACTAAAAATACAAAAAAATTAGCCGGGCATGGTAGCGGGCATCTGTAGTCCCAGCTACTTGGGAGGCTGAGGCAGGAGAATGGCGTGAACTTGGGAGCCAGAGCTTGCAGTGAGCTGAGATCGTGCCACTGCACTCCAGCCTGGGCGACAGAGGGAGACTCTGTTTCAAAAAAAAAATCATTGAGGATCCCAAAGAGTTTTGTTTATGTATATTTGTTAAATTAAAATTTGTGTTAAAACAGATAAATTTTTAATAGACATTCATTTTTTTAAAATCATAAATCTGTTACCTAGAAAAGAGATATATTTGCACTCAGATCATCACTTTTCAGATCATTGTGGATACTCTTCTTTGATACCCCAAAACTCAGCAAGTGGTAATTTCTTATGGGTTGTTGCAATGTGGAAGTTGAAAACATATCAATGAACTTTTCATACATTTGTGTTATGATCCACTAATCTGTTTTGAATTTTAAGTTGATCTTTACCAATGCATGATTTTGTAACATCATGCACTGGCAGTCTGGAAAATATTGGTTCTCCGAGTTATACAGATCTTTTAAATATTGACACATTTTATTATCCAAAACAAAAATCAATTGTTAATATCATGACTGATGTTATTAGAAAGGTCCTGGATAGCTGTCAAGATCACAGTGGCAGCTATGAGGCTTCCAAAATTCACTTGAAAGCCAAAGCTTTATCACTGACAACAATTTCTGTCATTTGTTTTCTTTGAAATGACAGCCTTGGCCGGGCACGGTGGCTCACGCCTGTAATCCCAGCACTTTGGGAGGCCGAGGCGGGCGGATCATGAGGTCAGGAGATCAAGACCATCCTGGCTAACACAGTGAAACCCCGTCTCTACTAAAAATACAAAAAAGTTAGCCAGGTGTGGTGGTGGGCACCTGTAGTCCCAGCTACTCAAGAGGCTGAGGCAGGAGAATGGCATGAACCCAGGAGGCGGAGCTAGGAGTGAGCCGAGATCGAGCCACTGCACTCCAGCCTGGGCAACAGAGCGAGACTCCATCTCAAAAAAAAAAAAAAAGAAATGACAGCCTCATTTCTTCTATTTTCATGAAATAGTCTGTCAAGTACTCAAATAAGAATAACCTTACACTGTAGTCATTGTATTAGTCCATTTTCTCCCTGCTGATACAGACATACCCAAGACTGGGTAACTTATAAAGAAAAAGAGGTTGAATGGTCTCACAGTTCCATGTGGCTAGGGAAGCCTCACAATCATGGCTGAAGGCGAAAGGCTCATCTTACATGGCGGCAGGCAAGACAGAATGAGAGCCAAGAGAAAAGGGTTTCCCCTTTTAAAACCGTCAGATCTCATGAGACTTATTTATCACAAGAACAGCACAGGAAAGACTTGCCCCCATGATTCAATTACCTCCCACTGGGTCCCTCTCACGACACATGAGAATTGTGGGACCTACAATTCAAGATGAGATTTGGGTGGTGACACAGCAAACTGTATCAGTCATTCTTTTAAAAAGTAAAAATGGTGTTCCATGAAAAAAGTAACTAGTTCAGTTCAAAACCCTGAAAGGGCCTCAGACTATAGAATATGCAGACTACACTTTGGGAACCACTGCTTTATGGTCAAGAAAAATTATCAGTCACCTTCAGCATTTGCAACAAGAATAGCATATCATTTTCTGGCCAGGTACAGTAGCTCATGCCTGTAGTCCCGCACTTTGGGAGGCCAAGGCAGTCAGATCACTTGAGATTAGGAATTTGAGACCAGCCTGGCCAATATGGTGAAACCCTGTCTCTACTAAAAATACAGAAATTAGCTGGGCATGGTGGCGCATGCCTGTAATCCCAGCTACTCTGGTGGCTAAGGCAGGAGGATCACTTGAGCCTGGGAGGCAGAGGTTGCAGTTAGCCAAGATGGTGCCACTGCACTCCAGCCTGAGTGACAGAGTGAGACTTTGTCTCAAAAAAAAAATAGCATACCCCTTTCAAATCACTTCTTATATTTTTGTGTGGTTGCCAGAAGTGGTAGAGGTAGACACTGAAATGGCAGGAGTTCAAAATATTTGGAATAAAAATATTTTTGACCTGGAAGATCACAGTTGGCAAATGCTGGACTAGGTGATACTGTTACATAAATTATCTAAAAATGACCTTTGGGGCCCCATGTTGTTTACTTCTTCACAGCAACCAGAACTGTTAGCTCAAAAGCCCATCAGCACCAAATCAAATTTTTACACATCCAATTGTTTATAGCCTACATAACCAAATTATTAGCCATCTAGAGCCCACCTGCTTTACATACCCTGCAAACTACACTCAACATCTACGATCCATAGATAAAAACCCCAGGCTATAAAAGACCCCAACCCACTGCTGCCCTATGGAGCTCTCTAACCTAGAGACCTCCCAGTCTTGCTGCTAAACAACATCATGACACATACACCCTCTCTAGTCCTCCAGGAATGCTCTTACCCTGCTCCTTCTGGGCAGCGGCCACCCTATACTGTTGTTGCCTTTGGAAGCTCTCATGCTGTGAGGAACTTCCTGGCATACAAACCTGTCAAAGCGCTGTCCAAAAAGAGCTTGTTGTGTCCCACTGCCACCTTGTGGTCACATCTTTTTCTTTGTTCTGCCCTGAAATCCTTCAGATTCACTACAGTTACATGGTATGCCATAACATAAAACAAAAAGTGTTTATATGTCCAAAAAGTTTGTGAAGTGCAGCATGCCACTATTATGAGTGTTAATTTGTCAAAGACTGTGAGAAATACTATACCTAAGAAACTGTTTAACTTTATGTGTCCAAGCATTTCCAAATTTCTAGCACAGAACACTTTTTTGATTAACCTAGCCAACCTATTGTTATTTTTCTGATCCCTGATTTCACAGAATAGGAAAGTGAGATATTGAAATGTTATTTGTGGCAGGGTGCGGTGGCTCATGCCTGTAATCCCAGCATTTGGGAGGCCAAGGTGGGTGGATCGCTTGAATGCAGGAGTTTGACACCAGCCTGGGCCACATAGCCAAACCCTGCTTCTATAAAAAAATTTTTTTTAATTAGCTGGGTATGGTGGTGCACGCCTATTAGTCCCAGCTACTCGGGAGGCTGAGGTGGGAGGATCACTTGAGGCCCCAGGAGTTTGAAACCAGCCTGCACAACATTAACTGAGACTCGCTGTCTAATAAAATAATAATAGTGCTAAGACTAGAACCAAAATCTTAAGATATAGTAAAATGAGCACTGATCCCATCCCCACCATCTCTCCAGAACATCAAATAAATCACTTAACTCTTATGGATCTCGACTTTGCCTTGTGCATAATAGCCAATTATCATAACATTGAGAGATCTAATATTAGTAATAATGCAAGAGGCCGGGTGCCGTGGCTCACGCCTGTAATCCCAGAACTTTGCGAGGCCGAGGCAGGTGGATCACTTGAGGTCAGGACTATGATACCAGCCTAACCAACATGGTGAAACCCTGTCTCTACTAAAAATACAAAAATTAGCCAGGCGTGATGGTGTATGCCTGTAATTCCAGCTACTCAGGAGGGTGAGGCAGGAGAATTGCTTGAATGCAGGAAGCAGAGGTTGCAGTAAGCCAAGATCACGCCACTATACTGCAGCCTGAGCAACAAGAGCAAGACTCCGTCTCAAATAAAATAAAATAAAATAAAAATAATGCAAGACTTCATACAATGTATTCAACCTTGAGTCATCACATCAAAAATAAAATAAAAATTTTAAATAGTTCATATAAAATGGCTTTTATTAATAAACTTTCTTTAAAGAGAAAAAAGTTGAAGAAATTTTAACTACCCAGATCATTTCTAGTCTTCCCACTTAACCATCAGTACCCCTAAATCTTCTATAATGCTATATTTTTGCTAACATCATTGAATAGAAGTAAAGTGGGCTAACATGTTCACCTTATATTTGATTTTTAATTTCTTCGTTTTCCAAGGAATATAAATGCTGGTTGTGTTTGTGGGGGTTTTTTGTTTGATACATGGAAGCCCTTTCTTCTTTCATGGCACCTTATATAACATGATTCCTCTTACATATTCATATGATTGCTCGCATATGAGTATTTAAGACTTATTTATATTCTATAGAAAGTATTTACTATACTTGCATATGCACGTGCAATTATCTTGTTACCCTCAAAGCAACGTGACTCCCAAATTAGCACTGCTCACTGTAATTTCCCATCAGATCTCCTGAATTAACCTATTTTCTCAACTATGTCTCTAAGTATTTATAAAATTTCTTAACCTTGGTCAGACTAAAACATAACTTCACATTATGAATTAGGACTTGAAACTGTTATAAGTACTCTGAGTCGGCTTCTGCTGAAGAGATAAAAACTAAGCTGCTATTAGAAATATGAAAATTATAGTTTTGGCTGGGTGCAGTGGCTCATGCCTGTAATCCAGCACTGTGGGGGGACCGAGGCAGGTGGATCACCTGAGTTCAGGAGTTTGAGACCAGCCTGGCCAACATGGTGAAACCCCACCTCTACTAAAAATACAGAAATTAGCCAGGCGTGGTGACGGGCGCCTGTAATCCCAGCTACTCGGGAGGCTGAGACAGAACAATCACTTGAACCTGGGAGGTGGAGGTTGCAGTGAGCCAAGATCGTGCCACTACACTCCAGCCTGGGCAACAAAGAGCAAAACTCCATTACAAAAAAAAAGAAAGAAAGAAAGAAAAATATAGTTTTATAGTTGTTATAACAACATGAAAATAATTTTTAAACTTACTATATCTTTTTTTTTTTTTTTTTTTTTTGAGATGGAGTTTCGCTCTTTGTTGCCCAGGCTGGAGTGCAGTGGCGCAATCTTGGCTCACTGCAACCTCCGTCTCCCGGGTTCAAGCGATTCTCCTGTCCCAGTCTCTCGAGTTGGGATCACAAGCGGGTGCCACCATGCCTGGCCAATTTTTTGTATTTTTAGTAGAGCTAGGCTTTCATCATTTTGGCCAGCCTAGTCTTGAACTCCTGACCTCAGGTGATCTGCCCACCTCGGCCTCCCAAAGTACTGAAATTACAGGTGTGAGCCACCGCACCTGTCCTAAAACTTACCAAAGCATTTTAATTCCATTAGGTCTTCAATGATTATCAGTAAGTTCAACTTACATACCTTTGCTAATCTCCTGCAACAGACATGCATTGCCTTTTCTCATAATTATCTAAGCATATTTCACAGTATTCAAAGACATGGAGGATTTCAGAAGAGCAATAAAGGAGTTAGAGAGTCCTTATGTTTTACCCTGAGAGGCAGGAGAATCCAACAGGAAATCTGCCGCTTTCAATTTAGTTGACTTGAATTTTAATCTTAGGATTTGTTTCAACCTGATTTAAAGGAAAGTTCTTTTTTTTGAGACTGAGTCACTCTGTCGCCCAGGCTGGAGTGCAATGGCACCATCTCAGATTACTGCAACCTCAGCCCCCCAAATAGCTGGGATTAAAGGTGTGCACCACCACGCCTGGCTAATTTTTTTTGTATTTTTTTAGTAGAGATAGGGTTTCACCACGTTGGCCAGGCTGGTCTTGAACTCCTGACCTCAGGTTATCCACCTGCCTCAGCCTCCCAAAGTGCTGGGATTACAGGTGTGAGCCACCGCACCCAGCCAGCAAGTTCTTTACGTAGATTCTGGATAATATAGATGTCAAGATTAGCCACAAAGAGCCAAAACAGTATTTAAAATTTTTATTTATTATTTATTTATTTATAAATAGAGACAGCGTTTCACCGTGTTGGTCAGACTGGTCTCGAATTCTTGGGCTCAAGCGATCCACCCACCTTGGCCTCCCAAAGTGCTGGGATCACAGGCATGAGCTGCCATGCCCAGCCAAAACAGTATTTTAAGACCCAAGTGGTTTGCGTCAGGGTTTCCCTTTAATTAAAGCTGATTCCTTGCTTAAAGGATAACTCATTTTTTTATTTCATATTTTTCTTTATTCTATATTACTCCATTTCCTTGTTATTCATTCATTTCATTCATTACTAATCCTGCATGACATGTTTATTTTTGCCAGATCACTGTAATGAAACACTAGGACTTTGATCATTATTTGTAAAAATGTGTTCAGCCGTACTTTTTTCACTGTGTATTCTATAAAAATGTCTAAATTACATTTTCCTTGAACATTTGAAAAAAATACTTTGTTAAAAGTTTGTATTTCTCAGCCGGGCACGGTGGCTCACGCCTGTAATCCCAGCACTTTGGGAGGCCGAGGCAGGCAGATCACAAGGTCAGGACTTTGACACCAGCCTGGCCAATATAGTGAAACCCCGTCTCTCCTAAAAATACAAAAATTGGCCGGGCGTGGTGGCGGGCGCCTGTAGTCCCAGCTACTTGGGAGGCTGAGGCAGGAGAATCACTTGAATCCGGGAGATGGAAGTTGCAGTGAGCTGAGATGGCACCATTGCACCCCAGCCTGGGTGACAGAGCGAGACTCCATCTCAACAACAACAACAAAAAAGTTTGTATTTCCCATAGTTTCTTCTTCTTCTTGGTGTTCCAAGTGCTCCTACCATGAATCTTTCAAAAAATACTCTCCATCTATATTGTCATAGATTTTTACAGAGGTGGTCAACAGTTCCTTAGAGGTTGGGAGGCAGAACGCTGTACCTTTCCTCACCCATCATAAGGATCAAGTCCTATAAGAAAAGTGAGGTTAATAAGAGAAAGGCGTAACAGGTTTATTTGGTCAAAGATTTATAGGAGACTTCAGAAATGAAGAGCCAAACACCCAGGGAAAACTGCTTGTTTTTATGCTTATGAAGTATGGACAGCCATGTAGAGTTGTGACTGGAGAAGAGAATGAGCTAATAGTAAGAGTGGAGAAACCCAGCAAGGCCTGTTTGTTCAGATTCTTCTTGGCCTTTCTGTGTGACATTCCTTCTTCCAGGGTATAGGGCGGGGTCCACTCTGGAATGAGGGCCTTATGATCTCCTATCCGACAAGGGTACATCAGAGAATTTCTTTATGGCCAGCTCCTGGGCAGAAAGGCTGGGGAAGTTTAGAGTAATATTTGTAGGTTTTATGTCTTCCTTTGGGGAAAAGAGTTCTAGTTTCTGTGACCCACCTTGGGGAAGAGGAATCCTGGTTTCTGTGACTCACTTGGGGAGAATGAAGGGTAAGAGGAGGGCAGGAGAAGGTCAGAGACCTTGGTTCTGAGGCGGATTCTAAGGCCTTCCAATGTCCTTTAGTTCAAAGTACTCAGCATGCCAAAGTGCCATACTTTGGGGAACCCTTTTCTGAGCCCCAACAAGGTCATCTATACAACTCCTTCATTTTAAAGATAAGGGAACAGAGATACAATTGATTTAAGTGGCTTGCCCGACATCTTAGAAATAGTTGATAGAACTGGAAGTAAAACCTAAGTCATCTGAACCACAATCTATAATTCCTTCCTGAGCCTCTAGTGTAAAGTGGCTTAACTGTTACTAGGATAGGGAAACGAATAGGAAGGTGACATCAAGCATCAGTCATGTGATTAGCATCAATGACCCGTTAGCTCTTTTTCAGCCTGGAGAGTATGTGTTTCTTTTTTCTTCTTTTCTTTTTTTTTTGAGACGGAGTCTCAGTCACCTAGGCTGGAGTGCAGTGGTGCAATCTCGGCTCACTGCAAGCTCCGCCTCCCAGGTTCACGCCATTCTCCTGCCTCAGCCTCCTGAGTAGCTGGGACTACAGGCACCCACCACTACGCCCGGCTAATTTTTTTGTATGTTTAGTAAAGACAGGTTTCACCGTGTTAGCCAGGATGGTCTTGATCTCCTGACCTCGTGATCTGCCCATCTCGGCCTCCCAAAGTGCTAGGATTATAGGCATGAGCCACCACACCCGGCCAAGAGAGTATGTGTTTCTATAAAATGTTCTGCCAAGGGATTATGAAATACTTAGCGACCCCATAGTTTTTCCCTGTAGCATAATGAAGGCATTGAATATTCTTATTTAAACCCACATTCCTAAATACTCTATCTTTATAGGAAGAAGCTGCCTAAGGAGACTAATATAATACTGCCATCTGGCATCAAAAATTTTAAATTACATAAAAACGTTCCATGCTTACTATTGGAGGGAAAAGCATCTTCCTATAATGTGCAATAGTGAATTCCCACATAAGAGTGACAAATGTAGACAGAAGACAAATATTTATATATAATGTTTGATAACTAACATATTCACAACTTGGAAAAATGCCAAAATTATTGTAGATATACCAGCTAAAATGAAATTGGGAAGTGTTGGCTGGGTGCGGTGGCTCACACCTGTAATCCCAGCACTTTGGGAGGCCAAGGCGGGCAGATCATGAGGTCAAGAGATCGAAACCATCCTGGCCAACATGGTGAAACTCTGTCTCTAAAAATACAAAAATTAGCTGGGCATGGTGGCACGCACTTGTAGTCCTAGCTACTTGGGAGACTGAGGCAGGAGAATCGCTTGAACCTGGGAGGCAGAGGTTGCAGTGAGCCGAGAACATGCCACTGCACTCCAGCCTGGCGACAGAGTGAGACTCCATCTCAAAAAACAAGAAAGAAATTGGGAAGTGTTAAGTCTCTAATTTTGTTCTTTTTCAAAATTCTATTGACTGTTCTGGGTCCCTCCAATTCTCATACAAATATTAGAATCATCAATTTCTTGTTGTTGTTGTTGTTGTTGTTGTTGAGACAGGGTCTCTGTCACCCAGGCTGGAATGCAGTGATGCCATCTCAGCTCACTGCAGCCTTGACCACCAGGGTTCAAGCAATTCTCCCACCTTAGTCCTCCAAGTAGCTGGGACAACAGGTGCACACTACCACTTCTGGCTAATTTTTGTATTTTTAGTAGAGATGGGGTTTCACCATGTTGCCCAGGCTGGTCTTAAATTCCAGCCTGGAGTTTAAGCTCCAGCCTTGAGCTCAAGCGATCCGCCTGCCTTGGCCTCCCAAAGTGCTGAGATTACAGGTGTTAGCCAACCTGCCAGGCCCCATCTTACTGATTTCTGCAAACAATAAAAAGCCAGCTTGTATTTTGATATGAATTTCACTGAATCTGTAGGTAATTTGGGAAATATTGCTATCTTAATAATATTAAGTCTTTTGGTCTGCATTTTTTTATTTAGATCTTTAATTTCTTTCAATAATGGCCTATAGTTTTCAGAGTATAAGTTTTTCACTTTCATTCGATGTATTCCTAAGTATTCTATTATTTTTGATGGCAACATAAATGGAATTACTTTCTAGTTCATTTTTGGATTATTCATTGTTGGTATATAGAAATACATTTGATTTTTATATATTGTTCTTGTACCTTGCTGAACTCATTTATTCTGTTTTTTTAGTGAATTCCTTGGGATATTGTATACACAATATAACATCATCTACAAATAGTTTTAGTTCTTCCTTCCAACCTGAATGCCTTTTCTTTTTCTTGCCTAATTTCCATGGCTAGAACCTCTGATACAATGTTGGATAGAAATGGCAAGAGTGGACATCCTGGTGGGGCACGGTGGCTCACGCCTGTAATCCCAGCACTTTGGGAGGCCAAGGCGGGTGGATCAGGTCTCAAACTGCTGAGGTCAGGAGTTGAGACCAGCCTGGCCAGCATGGTGCAACCCCGTCTCCACTGAAAGTACAAAAAATTAACTGGGCGTGGTTGAGGGCGCCTGTAATCCCAGCTACTCGGAAGGCTGAGGCAGGAGAATCACTTGAACCTGGGAGCCAGAGGTTGCAGTGAACCAAGCACATCCTTGAACTCCAGCCTGGGCAACAAGAATGAGACTGTCTCAAAAACAAAAGAGTGGATATCCTTGTCTTGATCCTAGGGAGAAAACATTTAATTTTTCACTATTAGCTATAGGTTTTTCTTGTTTGTTTTTGAGACAGGGTCTTGCTCTGTTGCTCAGGCTGGCGTGCAGTGGCGTGAACACACTCACTGCAACCTCTGTCTCCCAGGCTCAAGCAGACCCTCCTGCCTCCGCCCCCTGAGTGACTGGGACTACAGGCATGCGCCAGCACACTCAGCTAATTTTTAAATTTCTTTTGCAGAGACAGGGTCTCACTATATTTCCCAGGCTGGTCTTGAACTCCTGGGCTCAAGTGATCCTCCCGCCTTGGCCTTCCAAAATGCTGGGATTACAGGCATAAGCCGCTGCACCCTGCCAGCTATGGGTTTTTCATAGATGCCCTTTATCAGGTTGAGGAAGTCATCTTCTATTCCTAGTTGGTTGAATGAGCATTGGTTTTTGTCAACTGGTGTTTTGTTTTGTTTTGTTTTGTTTCGTTTTGTTTTGTTTTGTGAGACTGAGTCTTGCTGTGTTGTCTAAGCTGGAGTGCAGTGGCAGCATCTCAGTTCACTGCAACCTCTGCCTCCTGGATTCAAGCGATTCCCCTGCCTCAGCCTCCTGAGTAGCTGGGATTACAGACACCCACCACCATGCCTGGCTAATTTATTTTTTGTATTTTTAGTAGAGACGGGGTTTTCCCATCTTAGCCAGGCTGGTCTTGAACTCCTGAGCTCAGGTGATCAGCCTCCCGAAGTGCTGGGATTCCAGGCGTGAGCCACCGCACCCAGCCAAATGGTGTTTGTCTATTGAGATGATCATGTGGTTTTAGTTCTTCGTTCCATTAGAATGGTGTAGGTGGTAAGCTGAATGAATAATGCTCTCACCCACCCAATGATATCCATGTTCTAATGCCCAAAATGTGAGTATGTTATGTTACATAAAGTTGCCAATGGAATTAAAAGTTGCTAATCAGTTGATTTTTAAGTAGGAAGATCATCCTGGATTATCTATGTAGGCCCAATATAATCATAAGGGTGCTTAAAAGTAGAAGGACAGAGAAGGACCATAGAGATGGCAGCTTGAGAAGGACTATGCCCAATGATGCCCACTTTTTTTTTTTTTTAAGACAGAGTCTCACTCTGTCACCTAGGCTGGAGTACAATGGCGTGGTCTCGGCTCACTGCAACCTCCGCCTCCCTAGTTCAAGTGATTCTTCCACCTCAGCCTCCCGAGTAGCTGGGACTACAGGCACGTGCCAGGATGCTTAGCTAATTTTTTTTATTTTTAGTAGAGATGGGGTTTCACTATGTTGGCCAGGCTGGTCTTGAACTCCTGACCTCATGATATGCCTGCCTCAGCCTCCCAAAGTGCTGGGATTACAGGCATGAGCCACCACACCCAGCCCAATGTTGTTCACTTTAAATAAGCAGGAAGGAATGCAAGGAATGTGGTAGTTTCTAGAAGCTAGAAAAGTAAAGGAAGTAGATTCTCCTGTAGAGCCTCCAAAAAAAAAAGATAAAACTTGCCTCTAAAAAGTAATGCAGACCTGCCCACACCTGATTTTAGCCCAGTGAGACCCATTTTGGAATTCTGACCTTCAAAACTGTACAATAACAAATTTGTTGCTTTGAGCCACTAACTTTGTGGTAATTTGTTACAGCAGCAATAGGACATTAACACAGTATATCATACTCATTGATTTTCAGATGTTAAACTAACCTTGCATTCCTATGATAAATCTCAGTTGGTCATGGTATGTAATCGTTTCTTCTAGTGGCTGGATTTGGTGTGCTGGTGTTTTGTTGAGCATTTTTTAGTCTATATTAATAAAAGATCCTTGTCTGCAGTTTGCTTTTTATGTGATGTCTTTGTCTGGCTTTGGTATCAGGGTAACACTGGCCTCACAGAAAGAGTTGGAAAGTGTTTCCCCCCTCTTCTATAGCCACCCAGCTTTGTCATGGTTGCCATTTATATGGTATGTCTTTCCATTCTTTTACTTTCAACATAATCTGAACCTATCTCTGATTTAGATTTCCTCTACAATAACCAATAATATTTTTATGACCATGAATAAAACTGCATTTATCTTACTAGCTACTTTTTTTAAAAAATGGAATTGTAAACCTTTGTTTTCCCAATGATAATAACTTTTCATTTCTATACACTCTGTGGTTCTCTTACTGGCAATAAACCTTGGTATTTTTGCTTAATTTTGTTTAACTTAAAATAAAATTTTGTCACTGTATGTGTTGGGCCCATCTTTTTTTTTTTTTTCCTACTGGTCTGTGAAATCTGTCTAGGAACCACCAAATTACAGGATTTCCAAGACTGGGTTAGAGATAGGTTGTATATAAAACATAAGTTGTAGCTATGGAAACAAGTCTGTTAAACTTATGAGTAATATTTAAACTAACAAAATTTTATCAGTATTTTTGCTTTAATTCAGATTTTTTAAAGACATCCTAAAACTAGGATGGAAACCATATCAAAATCATGACTGTACATTGTGAAAAACTGAACACATCTAAATGTCCAATAATATAGATCGGTTAAATTACAGTGTATTTATATAATGGTTATCTATTTTAAATCATATTTTATAATAGTATTATACAGACATGGAAAAATGTTCAACTACAGGTCAACTTGTCACGTTCTGGTGACTACTACCTCCTCTAACCCTTTGGGTGTGTTGCAGCTTCCCAAGGTGGTTTATTGGCTTTCTTTAATCCTACTTTTTTGGTAAATATTCCCTTAATTAAATGCTGTTCAGTCACTCCACTTTAGTGAATCATCTATTTCCAGCTAAGATCCCGAAAAAAGTTATTAACCATTAACACAGGTTAATGGTGAAATTACACCATTACTCTGGTTGGTGGAATTATGATGAAATTACACAGAAAACAACAAATGCCAGTTTTTTTTTTTTTTAAACAAGTAATACTGTGATAGGTGCACTACACCTAATAATAGTAAGGGCTACCATTAATTATTAGCAAGTTAGTTGTATACTGTGCTTTATAGATCACCTCCTTTAATCCTTTAAATAACTGTGTATTAACATCATCTCCAGTTAGACATGAGGAAATATTAAACATTTATTATTGTCAATTAATATCTTGTCATTGTTTTCTTTTATAGATCATTCACGAGAAGTGTTGGAGCAATTAGTAGGCCCAAACAAACTAAAGCAAGTGACATGGACTGTTTATTGATGCTTTTTGAAGATGATCAATGCTAGGAAAGCTTATCAAAACTACTTTCCCAGGAAACCATCTATAGAGATTTGCATTCTATTTAATGTTAACACTACTTTTAATTATTTTATTGTCTTAAGTTATAACTCTCAGAGAATTAGCTAAGTCTTGGTATATACATGGTTTGTGCTTTACTCTTAAACATCTTAATAGTGCTATTATTCTATATCTGTTGGATGAGTCATTATTTTTGAAATGATAATCCTAGCATGAACTCTGATCTATGGTGTTGGATTTTGTTTTTAAAATAACTTTAAAATTAACTGTTTTCCCTTGAGATTTCCTTCTCCTATGCAGGTATTTGAGCTATTGTTATAAGCTTACCTGTAAGTATAAACCTTGGGAGAATCTAAGTAAACATATTTCTAAAAGCATAGTTACCTTCCTGTTTTCTGGCTCTTACCTTCCTGGAGTATTTAAATACCCATTTGCCAAAAGCAGACCTGAACATCAAGCCTGTTAATTCTTAAAAGAATTTAGGTATTTGTTTCACTGAAATGAAGTGACTTATTAGCCATTCAGCGTATTAGTATTACAGAGGCTCTTCTTGCCCAGCCTCTTAGTTCATTGATTTTTATGGCTACTCTTCCCAATTACATTTTATTCATCTGTAAGCTTTCCTTCCTTAGCAAAATTGCATTCAAAAATGTGTAAAAATGAGTACATACAGAATATCACTACAGAGATTTGTATCTTCAGGTTCTATTGATTTCACATTGTGAAATAAACAGCAAAGGTCTTAGTTTTCAAGTGAAAACTTTTTGGTAATCACAAAATTACCTGACACATACCATGCTTAAACCAACCCCCAAATTTAGCATATTCATTTTGCCATGAGCCTGTCTTGTTGAGATTTTCTTAAAAGATTTCTTATTTTGCCTCTGATGTAGTGAAAAACGGGGTAAGTATGCTAACTTTCTTGTGTATGTTGGGGGGTACTTATTCAGCTCCATTTCTTGTCCTTACTATTGCTTTATAAATGTGATATGTTTATAGTGTGGCTATATATGTTGCCACTGCAAAGGTGGCATATATGTATATATGTGCAAAAAGGGTAAGGCCTGTTCTATCTATGAAATTTTTCTAAAGATGAATTCAATAAAATTTAATACAGAATATTTAACCAAGTCA
Organism: Piliocolobus tephrosceles; assembly: GCF_002776525.5. Taxonomy (NCBI): domain Eukaryota; kingdom Metazoa; phylum Chordata; class Mammalia; order Primates; family Cercopithecidae; genus Piliocolobus; species Piliocolobus tephrosceles. Next base: position 31,716,367 of record NC_045443.1, on the reverse strand, counting down.
ATCGTATTTTCCCCTTTTTGCAGAAACCAGTTTCGATCTAAGTTGTGAGCTTCTTTGGGTCTATGAAGGATTTATCTTCCTAAAACAGTTGGCACTTTTATTTTCCTCCTTTTTTATGTTGCTAGTTGTATTAATTATTTCTCACCACTCTGTTTAAAATATCTGTACCCCATCTAGTACCCAGTATTCCCTATCACCCTTACCTCTTTTTCTCCTTACTACCTATCACCATCTGATGCCTGTTTTACTTTTCATTTGTTCATTATGTCTCCCTACTCTAGAATACAAATTTTCTAAGGACAAAATATTTATCTTTTTTTTTTCATTGCTGTATCCCTATATCCCTAGTGCCTAGAACAGTGCCTGGTATATAATAAGCACTCAAATATTCATTGAATAAGTAAATATGGAAAGAAATAAAGGAGGAAAGAAAGAAACACCCAGTAATACCCAGCCTGGCCAATGTAGCAAGACTCCGTGTCTACAAAAAATACAAAATAAAAAAACTAGCCAGGCATCATGGTGGTGCATGCCTGCGGTCCTAGCTACTAAGGAAGCTGAGGTGGGAGGATTACCTGAGCCTGGAAAGTCGAGGCTGCAGTGAGCATGGTCACATCGCGGAACTCCAGCCTGGATGAGAGAGCAAGACCCTGTCTAAAAACAAAACAAAACAAAAAACTCAACAACAACAACAACAAAAATTTCCAGTCTCTAGTCTGATTTATATGTTCTAATATAAAGAGATTGGAAGTCATCATTCCCATCCTCACAATAAGAATAAAGCTGAATAAACTGAAAAATCAACAACACTTAGATCCATTATAGAATTAAGGTTAAAGAGAAAATGCCTCACAAATTAGAAATGCAAATACAAAGAACCACAGCTTACAGGGAGCAGAAGCCTTTTGCTGGAGCCAGTACCAGTAGGAACATTTATGCTATAATTCCTGAGTTGCTGGAGGCTCCATGTGGATGGACTTAAGAATCAAAAGCTCCAGCCTGGTGCAGTGGCTCACACTGGTAATCCCAGCACTTTGGGAGGCTGAGGCGGATGGATCACCTCAGGTCAGGAGTTCGAGACCAGCCTGGCCAACATGGTGAAGCTCTATCTTTACTAAAAATATAAAAATTAGCTGGGCATGGTGGTGCATGCCTGTAATCCCAGCTGGGCGTGGTGATGCATGCCTCTAATCCCAGCTACTTGGGAGGCTGAGGCAGGAGAATCACTTTAACCCAGGAGGCAGAGGTTGCAGTGAGCCAAGATCGTGCCATTGCACTCCAGCTTAGGCAATAAGAGTGAGACTCTGTCTCAAAAAAAAAAAAAAAAATCAAATGCTCCAGGAATCTGTCCATAACCGTTATCTCACCAGGTGTGGCAACCCTGCCATCACTCTGAACCTACACTGCTTCTGGGAGCTGCCTAAATTGTTCTTTGCTCAATTAAACTTTGTTAAATTAAACCAACTCAAGGGGGCCCACTCCTAGGGGAGACACCACACTTTCATAGTTTTTACCTCCAGGATACCTACCAGGTTCTCAGGGTGAGGATCAGAGAAAAATCCCTTCTTCTGGTACGAGGATGGGGAAAGTAATCATTTTGAAATATGCCCAAGCATTCAATTCCAGCTCTCAAGGGAAACTATTTTACCAGAGCCTAGCTGACCTGGGGGAAAGGAAGTACCCAGCTCCAGCCTCCTCTAGCCTTCCTGTCTCACCAAAGGGACAAAAGAAAAGCTGAAAGCACTTGTGAAGGTCACAGCAGGAGCACAGGCTGACTTAACTGACTGAGACTTAATCACAGAACTATAGAACATACCTTCTCCCATACTTTATCACATCAATTAGGCTACTGTATAATAACAGGGAATTACAGGTGAAAAAAACTGCAAGCTTCATACTCTATATAAGAAGGAATCTCTAGGGAAACTCAAAGATAACAGGGGAGACAATAGCAAGGACACTAGAGGAAAATTTAGCCTATAATAGCTACACTACAGCAAACAATAGCCCTACCCAGATTTTAAAACCTCATGCTACCTTAGTTTACCTGCTTATTTATCCAATACATCATGTCTAGCTATCAACAAAAAATTACAAGGCATGCTAAAAGACAAAAAAACGGTCTGGAAAGACAAGCATCAAAACCAGACTCAGATATGGTAGACATTTTAGAATTATCAGATCATAAATTTAAAGTAACTGATTAACAAGCAAAAGGCTCTAATGTGAAAAGCATACAACATGCAAGAATGATGGGTGACATAAGCAGAGATAGAAGCTATAAGAAAAAATCAAAAGGAAGTGATAGAAATAAAAAACATTGTCAGGCTGGTGTGGTGGCTCACACCTGTAATCCCAGCACTTTAGGAGGCCAAGGCGGGTGGATCACCTGAAGTCAGGAGTTTGAGACTGGCCTGGCCAACATGGCAAAACCCAGTCTCTACTAAAAATACAAAAATGAGCAATCCCAGCTACTCCGGAGGCTGAGACAGGACAATCGCTTGAATGTGGGAGGCGGAGGCTACAGTGAGCCGAGATATGCGCCACTGCACTCCAGCCTGGGCAACAGAGCGAGACTCCATCTCAAAAAAAAAAAAAAAAAAAAGCCCAGAGTTCAAGGCTGCAGTGCCCAATGTGTAAGCCTCTGAATAGCCATTGCATTCCAGCCTGAGAGCAGAGACTCTGTCTCTAAAAAAAGAAAAAATATATATATTCTTCTACATTTTGTTTTGTTTGTTTAATTAAAAGTTATATCACAGTTCTTCTCAACTACAGAAACAGATCCGGCTACAATGTTTAATTCCTCTGCATTACTTAAATTAAATGCTGCCACCAGTGAGTATGGCATTGTATAATCATATTTTTTCAGTGGTTAAAATAGAAAAAAAATGCAGATAGAGATGTGTATAATTGGCATGCATAGAAATACAGAACCAGTTACATGACAAAAGTAAGCAAAACTCTAAACCTTCATATTTTAAAAACAAGATTTGCCATTTAACAAGAATTACATTCATTAAACTGGAGAGTATCTCCTATAGAGAAAACTTTTAGAGTCAGATCCAAACATTACTATATTCATACTTGGAAGCACTAAGACAACTCAAGGCTGAAAATCCCACACTGTGCTTGTTGTCAGTCCACTGTTTTCCTGCCTAGTAGGCTCCAAAAGTGAATATTCTACCACTTTGTGCAGGTGATGCTGAATGCTGTGTCCACTGAACTGGGGCCGCCCAGGGTCACCAATCAGTACTCGAGTTCTATAGGTCCAGAAGCACTTCTTCAGCCACTGATGAAGACTGTCTGCAAGGTTTTCATCATAAAACATATCGCCAAGAACAACAAGGTCCCACTTATCTTGTTCCAAATTCAAAATGTTTTGGATTAAAATAGGAAAAGGATTCAGTCGGTTCAATTCACAATTTAGTGTAATAGCCATTCCTGCGACTTAAAAAAAAAAAAAAAAAAAACACAAAATGAATTGGTATATGCTAGGCTGTTATAATTCCCTGTTGATTAAATAATTTAGAAGATCTGCTAACAATATATTTTTCTTCCTTTTTGTTGAAAGTTGTTGTTTAAAGTAAAGAAGTATAAAGGTTATCTCAATATAAGCTATACCACAATTTCCAAATACATGACTGGATATCCTGAAAACAAAACAAACAATTCAAAACACCTAGAAATGATGGGAATTTTAGGAATATTTGCTGATTTCATTAACCAAAATATTTTGTTTTTTTACTGTGAACAGGGAAACAAGCCTTGGCCTTGATTGAGCATGGCAATAAATTAGAACTGAGGCCCCTTGGCTGGGCGCAGTGGCTCACGCCTGTAATCCCAGCACTTTGAGAGGCCAAGGCAGGCGGATCACCTGAGGTCAGGAGTTTGAGACCAGCCTGGCTAACATGGTGAAACCCTGTCTCTAATAAAAATACAAACATTAGCTGGACGTGGTGGTGCATGCCTGTAATCCCAGCTACTCGGGAGGCTGAGGCAGGAGAATCACTTGAACCCAGGAGGTGGAGGTCGCAGTGAGGCGAGACCATGCCACTGCACTCCAGCCTGGGCAACAGAGTGAGGCTCTGTATCCAAAAAAAAAAAAAAAAAAAAAGAACTGAGACTCCTTTATAAAATCAAGGTTTTCAAAGACTATATTCTCAGTGAAAGGGTAGACCAGAAGAAAATCAGATCAAATAAAAACTTACCTGTCTCAGCCTGTGTTCTAATGGAATAAAAATCACCCTCAAAGACAGGCCAACACTCACTTCGGTTTGGGGTCAAATAAACACTATTTACTTATTTCAGGAAATTCCTAACCCATAAATTAACATAAGTGCTCCCTCCAGGATGTCTGGCAGACACAAATCCTCTTGGGAAAAATGTACCATCTACTCTGACCTCAGGGGATTCCTACAGATAACGTCCCAGTGCACACAGATTCACAATGTCTGATCACAAAATACATATGACGACAAGCTACCACACTGAGCATGTGTACATATTTATTCTAGAGAAGAAAAAAAAGATGAGCCTTAAATATTTTAAAATATGAATCCTTACTAGGGTCTATGTCATTGGCCAAGATCCTTGATGCCCCGCTCATCTTAGCAGCAATAGCTGTTGCTCCACAACCACTCCCAAGATCTAATACAGATTTTCCTCTGACAACATCAGGATTATCCAAAAGATACCTAAATTAAAAAGAAAGGAGAAACATAAAGAGATGAGGAAAAATAAGTGTTGGGAACAGGCCCTCCAAAATCTGGCCATAAACTGGCCCCAAAACTGGCCATAAACAAAATCTCTGCAGCACTGTGACATGTTCATGATGGCTATAACGCCCACACTGGAAGGTTGTGGGTTTCCGGAATGAGGGCAAGGAACACCTGGCCCAACCAGGGCAGAAAACCGCTTAAAAGCTTTCTTAAACCACAAACAATAGCATGAGTGATCTGTGCCTTAAGGACATGCTCCTGCTGCAGATAGCTAGCCCAACCCATCCCTTTATTTCAGACCATCCCTTCATTTCCCATAAGGGATACCTTTAGTTAATCTAATATCTACAGAAACAATGCTAATGACTGGCTTGCTGTTAATAAATACATGGGTAAATCTCTGTTTGGGGCTCTCAGCTCTAAGGCTGTGAGACCCCTGATTTCCCACGTCACACCTCTATATTCCTCTGTGTGTGTCTTTAATTCCTCTAGCGCCACTGGGTTAGGGTCTCCCCAACCCAGCTGGTCTCGGCAAATAAGAGGTATCCAAAAAAAGAAAAGGAAAAGAAAGAAAAGACATGTCCTTAGGTTGACTGGACAAAAGAAATAGTGAAACGTAGCAGAAGAACTTGGTCCAACCTTGGCAAGTTTGGTCTGACTAGAGTGACACAAAAAGTCCATCTCCAGAGCTGGGCAGAGGTGGCAGAAGAAAGGACCTAGTCATTTGGTATTTCTCTTCAGCAGGTATGAAGCACAGTACCACACAACTGACTAATCATGCTATTCAAGTCAATTTTTTTCAAAAAAAAGTTGTAGGCTGGGCACGGTGGCTCATGCCTGTAATCCCAGCCCTTTGGGAGACCACAGCAGGCAGATCACTTGAGGGCAGGAATTCGAGACCAACCTGGCCAACATGGCAAAATCTCATCTCTACTAAAAATCCAAAAATTAGCTCGGCATGGTGGTGTGTGCCTATAGTCCCAGCTACTCAGGAGGTTCAGGCAGGAGAATCACTTGAACCCAGGAGGCGGAGGTTGCAGTGAGCTGAGATTATGCCACTGTGCTCCAGCCTGGGCAACAGAGCAAGACTCTATCTCAAAATTAAAAAAAAAAAAAAATACAAAAATTAGCGAAGGGTGGTGGCGGGTGCCTGTAATCTCAGCTACTCAGGAGGCTGAGGCAGAATTGCTTGAACCAGGGAAGCAGAGTTTGCAGTGAGCCAAGATTGCACCACTGCACCCCAGCCTGGGTGACACAGTGAGACTGTTTAACCATCCTGGCTAACACGGTGAAACCCCGTCTCTACCAAAAATGCAAAATAATTAGCCAGGTGTGGTGGCGGGTGCCTGTAGTCCCAGCTACTTGGGAGGCTGAGGCAGGAGAATGGCGTGAACCCGGGAGGCAGAGCTCACAGTGAGCCAAGATGGCACCACTGCACTCCAGCCTGGATGACAGAGCGAAACTCTGTCTCAAAAAGAAAAAGAAAAAGAAAAAGAAAAAGAAAGTCTCTAGACCCACAAAACTCATGTCAAAAGGAAAGTTAAGCCTGGAGGCCAAGTTAGGGAACACTGTCCTTTTCTCATGAATAGATAGCTGTTACTTCACAACCTTGTGTCAAAGCGCTATACATTAGCCAGACCCCTACAAAAGGAAAAGGTCAGGGATCTCCAGATGACTGCCCTCACAAATTGCTCATAAATTCTTTGCAGACCCCTAAACCTTTCGAGATGTATCTCCTCCCATAAACAAAAACAAATCAACTCTAACTTTAGTCTGCTACCTACGTCTAACTCCTTGTCCACAAAACTAAAGTGTTAAACTTCATACTAACAATGTCCATTACAAGCTTATCTTCCTGGGTACAGAATAAAAACAGGATAAGTCTAGGTGCAGTGGCTCACACCTGTAATCTCAACACTTTGGGAGGCTGAAGTGGGGAGGACCACTTGGGCCCAAGAGTTCGAGACCAGCCTGAGCAACATAATGAGACCCCGTCTCTACAAAAAGTACAAAAATTAGTTGCTTATGGTACCACATGCCTGTGGTCACAACTACTTGGGAGGCTGAGATGGGAGGATCACTTGTGCCCAGGAGGTCAAGGCTGTAGTGAAAAAAGATTGCACCACGGCACTCCGGTCTGGGTGACATAGTGAGACCCTGTCTCAAGAAAAACAGGATGAGAGCAATCATTCCTTCACCTACCCTGAGACATCTACGAAATTAACTCTTCCTTACTCCCTATTTTCGAATGTTCACCTTATGTAGAGCATAGATTTACTGGGCACTGACTAAAATCTCACAAGGATGTAATCATTTGCCTCACTGCCTAGCCCACCATTTCTACATGCCTTTTCCTCTTTAAAGAAATGTATAGCCAGGCACAGTGGCTCATGCCTGTAATCCCAGCACTTTGGGAGGCTGAGCAGGTGGATCACCTGAGGTCAGGAGTTTGAGACTAGCCTGGCCAACATGGTGAAATCCCATCTCTACTAAAAATACAAAAACTAGCCAGGTATGGTGGTGGGCGCCTGTAATCCCAGCTACTCGGGAGGCTGAGGCAGGAGAATTGCTTGAATCCAGGAGGCAGAGGTTGCAGTGAGTGGAGATCAAGCCATTGCACTCCAGCCTGGGTGACAGAGCGAGACTCCGTCTCAAAAAAAAAAAGAAAGAAAGAAAGAAAAGAAATGTATAAATGTCTGGGCGAGGTGGCTCACGCCTGTAATCCCAGCACTTTAGGAGGCCGAGGTGGGTGGATCACCTGAGGTCAGGAGTTTAAAACCAGCCTGGCCAACATGGTGAAACCCCATCTCTACTAAAAATACTAAATTAGCCAGCTGCGGTGATGCATGCCTGTAATCCCAGCTACTCGGGAGGCTGAGGCAGCAGAATCGTTTGAACCTGGGAGGGGGAAGGCTGCAGTCTGCCGAGATTGTGCCATTGCATTCCAGCCTGGGCAACAAAAGCAAAACTCCATCTCAAACAACAGAAAAAAAGAAAGAAAGAAAGAAATGTATAAATACTGTACCTCCTAAAAACCTCTTGGAAGAGCACAGGCCACAAACTTCTCTGTGACTTGTACTTTTCTTGGGCTTAACAAACCTTGGCTGGTTAAGACTCATGCCTCAGTCTCTCATTTGGGCTGACAAAGTATTGAATACTTAGTACGTTCCAGAAACTACCAAGCACCAGGAATTAAGACTGACAAAATACTGCTAAAACAAAGACTAAAATTAAGTAAACTCAATCCAAGAGTCACTGTCTCCTCTAGACTAAATCATAGAGTGACTTTCCTGCTGCCTGCATTGTAGTATAATGACCTCTCTGGTAAAACCCAAAGTCCAGTTCAGCCAAGGAATTTGGACTGGGGCTAAATAGTTACCAAACAAGTGAAGATGGATGGGGAAACACTGAAATAACAAATTTCAGCTGACTCTTGATCTTAGGATTGGAGTAATAAGGAACAGTGGGTACTACTGAGGCAGGAGAATGGCAGAGGAAGTCGGGGTGAAGGGCACCCATTGGACATAGGCTAGCTGAAGCAATACCAAAAGCAAAACATATAAGATAGCAGAAATAGGACATATGAAATAAGAGAGTAAGCACTAATAAGGGAGTAAGCAATGAGTTGGAACATGCAAGATAAGGAAAATAAGTTGAAAGGGCTTGCAGTAGCAATTTGGTTACAAGAAATAAAAGATAAGCAATTTTGTCGGGAAAGATAAAATACTGTTAAGAAAGGATGCACAATTAGCTTATGAGAAATAAAGTGCGGTTTAGGCACAATGAGGGAAAGGCAAGGATGAGCAATTCACTTCTGAAAAATAAAGTAAGGTTAAGCAAGTGAGGAAAAAGCATATAAAAGGCCATGAAATGTAACAAACCAGGGCTGATACCACTCGCGGGTCAGCCTGATCCACTGCTGATCGCATTGTGCTTAACAAATTGTTTGCTGCTTTGCTACTTGTATGTGTGTCACGTCCAATTCTTTGTTCATGGCACCAAGAACCTGGGACTTGACAACATCTACCAGTAAAACTATGGCAAAGTAAAGGTATACATGCCCTGTCTAAATAGCTGCTACCGCCAGGCACGGTGGCTCATGCCTATAATCCCAGCACTTTGGGAGGACAAGGCCGGCGGATTACTTGAGGTCAGGAGTTCAAGACCAGCCTGGCCAACATGGTGAAACCCTGTCTCTAATAAAAATACAAAATTAGTTCAGGCGCGTTGGTTCACGCCTATAATCCCAACACTTTGGGAGGCCGAGGAGGGTGGATCACAAGGTCAGGAGTTCAAAACCAGCCTGATCAACATGGTGAAACCCTGTCTCTACTAAAAATACAAAAATTAGCCTGGCATGGTGGCACGAGCCTGTAGTCCCAGCTACTTGAGAGGCTGAGGCAGGGGAATCACTTCAACCAGGGAGGCGGAGGTTGCAATGAGCCGAGATCACACCACTGCACTCCAGCCCAGATGACAGAGCGAGACTCCGTCTCAAAAAAAAAAAAAAAAAAATACAAAATTATTCAGTGGGTGCCTATAATCTCAGTTACTTGAGAGGCCAAGGCCGGAGGATCACTCGAACCTGGGAGGTGTAGGTTGTAGTAGGCTGAGATTGCACCATTGCACTGCAACCTGGACAACAGAGTAAGACTCCATCTCTAAATAAATAAATAAATAGGCTGGGTGCAGTAGCTCACACCTGTAATCCCAGCACTTTGGGAAGCTGAGGTCAGGAATTTGAGATCAGCCTGGCCAACATGGTGAAACCCCGTCTCTACTAAAAATACTAAAAGTAGCCAGGTGTGGTGGAGGGCACCTGTAATCCCAGCTACTCGGGAGATTGAGGCAGAAGAATTGCTTGAACCTGGAGTGGTTCAAGTGGAGGTTGCAGTGAGCTGAGATCACGCCACTGCACTCCAGCCTGGATGATGAGAACAAAACTCCGTCTCTAAATAAGTAAATAAATAGCTGCTACCCATCTTCAGCTCACCGTTGCCACACAGAATCCCTGTTTACCAGGTATCCTTGTTTTTTAAAGCAAATCGATTTTTACATGAAATCTCGCCAGTTTTAAATATCAGCAAATAATTTTTTTGAAGTTTATAAGTACAGCTCAAACAAAACACACCTATGGGTCACCAATTTATGACATCTAACTCAGTCTCTGATGATTTTATTTCAAGTTGATAGTCACTTTAATAGACATCACTTAAGATGTCAGCATTCTAAAACTATGATGTAACTAAATAAAGCTTGAAAATCTAGCAACACAACAATCAGAAAATTGGCATTATTTTGTACCAGCTGGAAAGCTTTCCAGTCCTTGGAATTTCCAACCAAAAGCTCTATGTTTGCATTTACACACTTTACTTAAAACTACATTTAACACTAATTATGTAGGCTATACCATTCCTGTGAAACAGAAGTCCTTATCACCTTTTTTGTTTCACAGCTTTAGAACCACAGGGCATAAACAGATGAAATCATTTACCAATCCTATAACAAAGACTAGATCAAAATGCAAAAAGCTCTTGCCTTTATTTCATCAGCTGTGTTTCAATAAGAAGTGTAGTGTGGCTATGTGAGAAAATGCCCTAAGACCTCTGCAATATGGAGAGTTAGAAGATGGGGAGGGGGGATTAAAACGCAGATTCAAGTCCTACATTTTCAACAAGCCTCTAGAGAAGAGGGATTTTTTTTCCTCACTCTATCGCCACGTTGGCCAGGCTGGTCTTGAACTCCTGATCTCAAGTGATCTGCCGGCCTCGGCCTCCCAAAGTACTGAGATTACAGGCATGAGCCACTGAGACTTTTATTCTGTCTTTTAAAAATAGATACAGGGTCTCATTCTATTACCCAGGCTGGAGTGCAATGGTGCAATCACAGCTCACTGTAACCTAGAAATCCTGGGTTCATGTGATCCTCCCACCTCAGCCTCCTGAGTTGCTAAGATTACAGGCACAAGATACCACACCTGGCTAATTAAAAAAAAAAACTTTTTTTTTGTAGAGACAGGGGTATCACTATGTTGCCTAGGCTGGTCTCGAACTCTTGACCTCAAGCTGTCCTCCTGCACTGGCTTCCTAAAGCACTGGGATTACAGGCACTGCACCCAATAGAAGAGGGAATCTTTGAGCACCCCACTCACTCACAGCTCCTGTTTTATGGGAAAAGAAGCAACTCTGGAGGGAATGTGAGGTTTATGGAGCAACATTCACTGAATTAAAGGAGAGCTGAAGGACTGGGTATTTAGCTTCCATCTAAAAACTCGGCAATGGTCATGCGCTATGAACCATGAACCTCCTAACAGATGAGATTTCTGGATCACTTATGGCTATCCAGGGTCCTGACAGCTGACTCTAGGATTTCTCTTGGGGAGACAGCTACTTGGGAAAATAGCTTGATAAGCTTGGGTTACAAGGGAAAATTATGCAACAAGGCAACCAAAAAATATGGCTAACTAAGGTCAGGCTCAGAGGCCTACGTCTGTAATACCAGGACTTGGGGAGGTTGAGGAGGCCAGGAGTTTAAGACCAGCCTGGACAACATAGCAAGATCCTGTCTCTACCAAAAAAAAAAAAAAAGAAAGAAAGAAAGAAGAAAAAACAAGAAGACTTTTGAGTTTTGCTGGTTTCTGTTTTGTTTTGTTTTTAAAGACAGGCCAGGCGGGAGTGCAGTGGCAGGATCACAGCTTACTATACAGTCTCAGCCTCCCAAAGTACGGAGACTACAGGCATGAGCCACCACGCCCAGACTTGCTATGGTTTTTTGTAGAGGCTGGAGTTGGATGGGACTGAAAAGAGCAAAGATCTGTACCGCCTTAAAGGGTTCAATAGGGTAATACCTAGACAGGGCTTGGCCTCCTGGCCAGTAGATTGCCCAGTAAGGATCACTGTAGGGCCACAGGTCAGCTCTCTCCCACCAGAATTTGCATCTCGGGGTCAAAAGCCGCAACTGGATTTCAGGGGTGAGGCTACCACTGCTGGTGACTTCAGTGTTCTCCTCCAGGAAAGCCTTTATCTCAGGATCCAAAAAGCTTCCAGCTCCCCTCCAGGGACACCGGCCACAGGGAAACAAGAGAAGACCACTGCTTCGCACAGCCTGCAAGAGGAGACCACAGCGATTCCTGGGTGCTTTCCAACCTAGACTCAAAGCCATCAGGCCTTTCCCCAAACACAGGTTCTATCAATGTTCTGTTGATAATGGCTGCTTCTCAAGGAGAATGAACAAGGGTGTGTCTCCCAACTTGATCTCAACTGGAACCTCTGAGTCTCTGGGGGGGAAAAAAAAGTAATACTGAGAATTCCAAGGAAGAACATTTCCAGATCCTATTACATAATAAGAAAATATTGGCCGGGGACGGTGGCTCACGCCTATAATCCCGGCACTTTGGGAGGCCAAGGTGGGAGGATCACCTGAGGTCAGGAGTTCAAGACCAGCTGGTCATCATGGTGAAACCCTGTCTCTACTAAAAATACAAAAAATTAGCCAGGCATGGTGGCGGGTGCCTGTAATTCCACTACTTGAGAATTGCTTGAACCCGTGAGGCAGAGGTTGCAGTGAGCTGAGATCGCACCATTATACTTCAGCCTGGGCAACAAGAGCAAAACTCCGTGTCAAAGAAAAAAAAAAGGAAAATATTACAGTGTAAGCTCTGTATCTGATGACTCACATGTGCAAGTTCATTTCAGATGAAAGCTTTGGTGCATCAATTGCGAAAATCCAATCTTTTTAAATGATACCTCTTCACAAGAGAATCCTTTTAGTAATTTAACACAACAAATACACAAGCATTTGATTTTGAAAGAATCCTCAAGAAAATGCCTCTTACAGGAAATCAGGCATATAGTCATCCCTCAGTATCCTCAGGGGATTGGTTCCAGTATCCCTTGCTTCCAGGGTACCACAGAAGATACTCAAGTCCCTTATATAAAATGGCATATTTGCATGTAAACTAAGCATATGCTGTGGTATACTAGGCATATGCTGTGGTATACTTTAAATCATCTCTGGACGACTCATAATAATACAACGTAAATGCTATGTAAATAGTTACACTGTATTTTTGTGTTATTTTTATTGCTGTAATTTTACATTGCTATATTGTTATCTTGTGGGCCAACTGTACAACTTCTTTCAGAAATTTAACAAAGTAGGCATGCTTGGTAACTGTGAACAAAATAACAGAAGTCTTCTGTCTTCAGGAAGCTTATTATTCCAGTGGTGGGATAAAGTAGTCAACAGGGCAAACACAGTTTTTGCCTTCGTGAAGTCTAGCCAAGAGCTGGGGGGTTAATGAATTTATAATTTTCTGTGGGCAGAGATATATTAATACAAATTATATTGACTACTCTATTTCACTAAAGATTGTCATATCAGAAGACAATGCAATCAAGACTCACGTTTTTTTCCTTTAAAAATACTGTATTGATTTAATTGTAATAAAAGAACATCAACTCCTAGATCTCTTTCTGTAAAAGCATCTGATGGTTCGATTTTACCAAGCCTAAACTGAAAAGATTTGCTCCAATAGAAAAACACCTGTGCAACTGATCACTAAGACGTTTTATACACACACACACACACACACACGCTGATAAGAATAAATGAGAATGAGGAACAACAACTTAAACACAACTTATGCACCCAGTTGTTTGGAGACCTCGGATCTCTTCTGCATAAATGTTTTAAATGGTCTTAAATCTACTAAAGTATTTAAATTAGGGATCAAAAATCCAAATCCCTACAAGGGTCTGGACATCATAAATGAGTGATGCAGGCTGGCTGTAAAATAACAGAGGGGCTGTGGCAAGCTGGAGACTGTTTTCAAACAGTTCAAAAGGGCCAGGCAGGAACATGCTGCCAGACCCCTCCGATTTCTCAAAATCATCGAAAAAAATCTAGATATTGACACATTCGCTTCCACTTTTTTTTTTTTTTTTTTTTGAGACAAGAGTTTCTGTCGCCCAGGCTGGAGTGCAGTGGTGCGATCTCGGCTAACTGCAACCTCCGACTCCCACGTTCAAGCGATTCTCCTATCTCAGCCTCCCGAGTCCTGGGATTACGGGGCGTGCCACCATGCCCGTCTAATTTTTGTATTGTGTGTGTGTGTGTGTGTGTGTGTGTGTGTAGAGACGAGGTTTCGCCATGTTGGCCAGACTGGTCTGGAACTCCTGACCTCAAGCGATCCGCCTGCCTCCGCCTCCCAAAGTGCTGGGATTACAGGCGCGAGCCACCACGCCCGGCCAGCTTCCGCTTTTAAACAACAGCAACTCATTTAAATATCAAAACACAGGGCAGCCCAAAATGCATGTCAGGTCATACATAGCCTGTGAACTCAGCGTAGACTTCCAGTGGGTATTAGTTACCCCACATCAGTGTCCTGGGATCGCAGAGGTCTCTCAGGGCCTGGTCTCCCATTAGACTAATTTTGATAAGCAGTACTAGGCTGTCACTTGAATCACACAATGCAGCCTAAAGTTTAAAGGTAACGCAGAGCAAATAGAGATTATTTGGGATTTGGACCCCATGTCCTTTAGACCGGCGCTTCCCTCTCCCGTCCCAGCACCGATGACGCATGGGTTATGACGTATGTGACTGTGGGGGCCACTGGGTATTTCTCTTAATGAGAAGGAGAGCTGACGGGATCAAAAGGGTTACGTTCCAGAAACTGTAGACGACTGCGTCATTTTCCTCCAGAGGCGGGGTGGAGTCGATCTTAAAGGGGCAGGCAGCGTCCTCCCGGTCTCCTTACCTAGCTTTGCTGACACCGCCCTCTGAAGTAAAGCACAGGGCTCACCTGTCACTCACCCTGGCGACTCTTCCTGCGCATGCTTTACATTTTCTGGGTCCCGCTACCAAAACCGAGCCCAGCGCGAGCTGCTGGCTGTGGCCGGGATGTGGGCGGGACGGACGGCGGACCCTCGCGGCCCCGCCCTTTTTCCCAGCAGCGCTTTCTTTCTCCTCCACTTTCTTAAAGGGCCAGAAGCGCGAAACCAAAGGGCGCCCTGACCTCGCCTGGAAAATAAGAGAACGTTAAATCTGTGTGCAATGTTTGTAGAATTTTGATTTCTAAAATTTCATTCTGAAACTATGTATGCAACACCTACTATGTACCAGTCGCACTTCCAGGCACGGGACATAGAGTGGTGAGCAAAATAGACCCAGTATATTAAAAAAAAAAAAAAAAAAGACACAGTATAAGCCCTTTGTGCTGCCTACATTCAACTGCGATTACATCATAATGAATGTCCTTTCTTTTCTAACAATTCATAAATTCACTGTCAATTTATTTGCAGCCTATATCACTTGAGTCTGGATCTACATATATCCACCTTTCAACTGGACCCACATCCCACTGGACCCTCAACTCAACACTCAAAGTTAACTCACCATCTCACCTAACAACAATTAAAACCTGCTCTGGCGTGCTAGGGGGGGAAAAATGGTCCAAAACTAAGAAACAGGAAAATTGTGTTTCTGCATCTTAGTTTGCAGTTTGAGAAATACACTGGCACCTGCCTGTTCAAAATTAGAATTTGTCACTGGGGTTCTCTGCTCCTGCCATGGGTGTAACAGCTTTCTGTCTTTCCATGTAAACTGGAATCTTTAGGAACTACTACAAGGAAAGGAAACTTTGTGCTTCCAGTCAACAGCCCCAGATGCAGCCTTATCATTTCTTTCTTAGTTGAATGGCGTACTTGCGATATTCTTGTTGATAAGCTACACACCTTGCATTTCATAGTATTCTGCCATAGATTTCCTATGTAATAACTGATATAATGTGTTTATGACCTGCATTCATCCATTTATGAGCTGCTTTTTTCTTAATTAGTTGCTGATGTAAACTCGTTTTCTCAAGTATAATAACTTTTCATTACCACACACTCTCCGATTCTCCTGCGAATAGTGAACCTTGATCCATGTTCAAGATCAATTTGTATAAGAAATATTGTTTTTAACCAGCTTCTGTGTTCTATCCCAATTAGTAGTTTGAACATCCCAGTCACTGCCCAAGAAACCAGAATGAACAGGCTGACCTAACATTTCTACAAAAAAGAGTTCCTGGTAAAAAGTTTGGTAGCCATCACTGAAGATGCATTTAATAATGTTTGGATAACTCATTCAAAACTTGCAACTTGGTTGAAGGGACTGCAACATGCCTTTCCTGTTCCATAATGGTTTTAAAACTGGGCCAGTTCTTTCTGTCCCTCCTGCCATTGCCTTAGTTTGGCATTATAATGGCTTGCCTGGGTTCCTATAACTTGTCTTTCTCTAATTCTGCCTTCCTTAAGACTATTCTTTTTTTTTTTTTTTTTTTTTTGCTTTGTTTTTTTATGGTTTCTCCCTCTGTCGCCCAGGCTGGAGTGATCTCGGCTCACTGCAACCTCCGCCCCTGGGTTCAAGCCATTCTCCTGCCTCAGCTTCCCCACTAGCTGGGATTATAGGCGTGCACCACCACGCCCTGCTAATTTCTGTATTTTTAGTAGAGATGGGTTTTCACCATGTTGGTCAGGCTGGTGTCGAACTTTTGACCTAGTGATCCGCCCACCTCTGCCTCCCAAAGTCCTGGGATTACAGGTGTGAACCACCGTGACTGGCCAAGACTATTCTTTATATTGCAGCTTAAATGATTTTTTTTTCTGAGGCTTAGATTCCATAGTCTAGAAAAGGCCTACCCTTCCCAGATAAAGCATGAAAAACAGGAACATAGGGATTTTCTTTCTGTTGTTTGCTGTTGATGCGCTGTCATTTCTTAATAGAAAGGACCGTCTAGATTTTAACAAAATTGACCCACATACATCCAAGCAGACTTGTGAACTGATAACAATTTGAGCTGTTGTCTATCCTCACGATTTTTTTACTTTAACTACCTGCCCTACATTTTTGTTTACAAAGCCAGTTCTCTAATAATTGGTCCCTCCTGCAGGTGCAAGTAAAAAGTTTTACCCAACTTTGTCTCTATGGGGTTTTTGGTTTTTCAACAAGTTATTCAATTACACTTATTAGCTGTATGGTCTTGGACACATTACTAAACCTTCTTGATAATCAGTTTCTTCATCTGTAAAACAGTGATGGTAATAATGATGTTTTAGGAAGATTTAATGAGATAAAAGCACACCGTGTTTAGCCCAGTTCCTGGCATGTAGTAAATGCTTGCTAAGTGTGCTATTACAGTGATGATCGTTATTAGAAACACAGAGATTGATGAGCAGCAGATTGGGTTTTCAGTTAAAGCTGAGAGGATCAGACTTGAAGTTTAGAAAAATGTTTTATGCTGCAGGTTGCAAAGAGTTTAGAGTAGGGGCAAGACTGAAGACAAGGAAACCGCCATTGGAGGATATTATGGTAATCCAAGCAAACAATAACAGAGGCAGAACTAAGGTAACTGCAACAGGGATGGAAAGAATTGGAACATCTGAAAATGATTAAGGATGAGCTATTAGCAGGACTTGGAGACTAATTAAATATACGCGTTTAACCATAATGCTAGCCAACCTCAGGGCAAGATGGTTTCTCTTGCTCCACTCGACTGGCCTGTGCTGTTCAACAGCAGGCTATCTGTGTTCTTCCTTGCCTAAAACCCGCTCTAGCTCCCCAGACCTTCACTGGTACAGCTGGAATCCTGACTACAGCTTTCCAGGCCCATGCTAATCAGTCCTGACTTAACCTATCCTGCCTCTTTTCAATACGCTCTTCTCCCCCTCTGCTGCAATTTGTTTTCCTCCCACAGCACCTTGTTCTCTCATCCCTAGGCCTTGTTGAAGACAGAAAGCTGCCACTGCCTCCCACCCCTAACTGCTCCTCACTGTCCAAACCACCTACTCGTCCTTCAGAACTCAGCTCAAGGTTAAGGTCCTCTGAAAAGCCTTCCCCAACACGTCAGCCTACACACTAATCTTCCTATTTTCTTAGCTTCCTATGGGCATGTTCAACAAGAATATCAAGCAGAACTGTCACTGTCTGTCTAGACTTGAAAGCAGACTATCTCATTCTTCTTTTAGCCTCTAGCACAGACACTCAATAAACTCTGTTAAATGAAAGAAAAGGCAAATACGTGAGTAAAATAACCAACATTACATATCAGTATCTCATTTTACAAATTTACTTTTAACAGCTTTATTGAGGTATATTTGACATAGTTTCACATTGGCAACTTTGCATGTTTACAGAGTACAATCTAATGTCCTGACATATGTTTTGTCGACCCAAAGGAGAGACTGAGGCAAGAATCTCAATCAATCCAGGTTTACTGAGCCAGAGCTTAAAGGTGTGCCCAGGAAAACCCCGAGTCACAGAAACATCAGTCTGTGGCCTGTGCTCCTTGGGAAAGGTTTCAGGAGATTCAATATTTACACATTTCTTTAAGAGAAAAGACACGCAGGAAAAGGGAGATAGGCAGTGAGGCAAATTATGACATTCTTGTGAGATTTTAATTAGTGCCCAGTAAATCTATGCTACACATGAGATAAAGGCAAACATTCAAAAATAGGGAGTAAAGGAAGAATTCATTATTCAGACTTCTCAGGATAGGTAGAAGAATAATGGATCTCATCTTTGTTTTTCACTTGGGAAGATAAGGCTTATAATTGACACTATCAGTGTGAAATTTACCAGACTTTAGGTTCCTGGACAAGGAGTTAGACTTAAGTGCAGACTTAAAGTGACAGTTGACATGTCCTTATTTATGGGAGGATTTATTATACACCTTGAAAAGTTTAGGAGCCAGGAAAGAATTTTCTTATGAGCAATTTGTGAGGGCAGTCATCTGGAAATACCTGAGACCTTTTCCTTTTGTAGGGATCTGGCTAATGTATAGCACTTTGACACAAGGTTGCGAAGTAAGCAGGCTTAACTTTCCCTTTGGCACAAGTTTGGGGGTTTTGAGACTTTTTATGCTCCTTTACAGTATATACTCATGAAGCCATCACCAAAATCAAGATAGTGAACATATTCAGTGCTCCTGTATAATTGCTCCCTCCAGTTCTTCCCCCACTTTTTTTTAAACCTTTTTGTTCTGTTTTTTGTTTGTTTGTTTTTTTCATGAGACAGAATCTCACTCTGTTGCCCAGGCTGGAGTGCAGTGGCGCAATCCTGGCTCACTGTAACCTTCTCCTCCCGGGTTCAAGCAATTCTCATGCCTCAGCCTCCTGAGTAGCTGGGATTACAGGCGCGCACCACCACACCTGGCTAATTTTTGTATTTTTAGTAGAGACAGCGTTTCACCACATTAGTCAGGCTGGTCTCAAACTCCTGACCTCAAGTGATCTGCCTGCCTCGGCCTCCCAAACTGCTGGGTTTACAGATGTGAGCCACGGCACCCATCCAGTCCTTCTCCCTTCTTCAGTCCTTTACAACCATTCTTGGCTTTCTGTCACTATAGATTGCTTTGTTTTTTCTAGATTTTCATATGCATGCAATTGTATAGAGTTTATATACTGTTTTTATCTTATTTCTTTTACTAGTAATTATTTGTATTCATCCATGTTTCCTGCATCAATAATTCACTCCTTTATATTACTAAGTAGTGTTTCATTGTATGTATAGATAAGCTCCCATGTTTATCCATTTACCTGTTGATGGACATTTGAGTTTTCTTTCTTTTACTATTATAAATAAAGTTGTTTTGAACATTTGTGTCCAAGTCTTTGTATAGCCTTATGCTTTCTTTCCTTTGCGTAAATACCTAGGAGTGCAATGGCTAGATCATATGGTAGGTGTATGATTAACTGCAAACTTTTTCTAAAATGGTTGTGCCTGCTGGGCACCGTGGCTCATGCCTGTAATCCCAGCACTTTGGAAGGCCAAGGTGGGAGGACCACTGGAGGTCAGGAGTTCGAGAACAGCCTGGCCAACATGGTGAAACCCCGTCTCTACTAAAAATACAAAAATTAGTCGGACATGGTGGTGTCTGCCTGTAATCCCAGTTACTCAGGAGGCTGAGACAGGAGAATCACTTGAACCCAGGAGGCAGAGGTTGCAGTGAGCCAAGATCGTGCAACTGCACTCCAGCCTGGATGACAGAGCAAGACTCTGTCTCAGAAACAACATAAAATAAAATAAAATAGTTATGTTATTTTACATTTCCACCATCATTGCATGAGATTTCCAATTGCTCCACATCCTAGCCAACACTCGCTATTATCTGTCTTCTTTCTTTTTTTTTTTTTTTTTTTGAGACGGAATTTTACTCTGTCGCCCAGGCTGGAGTGCAGTAGCACTATCTCAGCTCACTGCAACTTCTGCCTCCCAGGTTCAAGTGATTCTCCCACCTCAGCCTCCCAAATAGCTGGGATTACAGGCGCCCGCCACCACACCCAGCTAATTTTTTGTATTTTTAGTAGAGACGGGGTTTCACCATGTTGGCCAGGCTGGTCTCAAACTCCTGGCCTCAAGTGATCCACCCACTTCGGCCTCCCAAAGTGCTGCAGTTACAGGCCTGAGCCACCACACCCAGCCTCTCCCCAGACTTTTGAAGGAAGTTTGTAGTTTTGGGTTTTCTGGAGCTTCAGCTTCCTTCCAGCTTCTCTCTACCAAATTGCTCTTGCAACAAATCTATGGCACCGTGTCTGTGTAAATTTGTGTGTTTCCTTTTTTCAGTTCCTTATCTGCAGTTTGCACTTGTTGCTCCCTCAGTGAGTAACCAGGCAAACTTTTAAGCACAGGTCACTGAGTCACACCTAAACATCTGACAACTGACACTATATAAGATCAGTCGGCTACAAAAGGGAATCCTCACTCCCTGCAAAACCCAGAAATCTTCAGCTAACTAAGGCTGTGGTGCCATCTACTGATAATTTAGCTTAACATTTAGCCAACAATTTAGCTTAACAATTTAGCCAAATGTGTTTCAGCTAAAATGGTAAGAGCAAAAACAAAACTGAAACTGAAACAGAGTCATGTATAAAGAGCAAAGATTCTCACCCACAATGTTACTACACACTGGTACCTTTTTTTTTGTTTTTTGTTTTTTTTTTTGATAAGGAGTCTCGCTCTGTAGCCCAGGCTGGAGTGCAGTGGCACGATCTCGGCTCACTGCAACCTCTGCCTCCTGGGTTCAAGCGATTCTCCTGCCTCAGCCTCCTGAGCAGCTGGGACTACAGGCGCACGCCGCCACGCCCGGCTGATTTTTTTTATATTTTAGTAGAAACCGGATGTCACCGTGTTGCCCAGGCTGGTTTCGAACTCCTGAGCTCAGGCAATCTGCCGGCCTTAGCCTCCCAAAGTGCTGGGATTACAGGCTTGAGCCACCGCGCCCGGCCCTCAAAGGAATTTTTATGGCTTCCTCAAGGTAGGAATGGACACCTCAGTGAGGAGGGCAAAGCAACTCCATCCTGGATGCTAATCCATGTTGGTTTCTGATTAACCCCAGTTCCAGGAAGTATTCTAAGACTTCCAGTTTATCTGTTGTTCCTTGTGTAAGAGCACGTACTGACTGTAAATCCTGCCCTTAGGTCAAGCGGCCTTGATGTTATCCTACTTCAGTTGTTCTCCACATCCCTCCTGAATCACTCCTCTCCTGGGATATATAAGCCCTGGGTTTGAGGGGTAATGGTGCAGGGATCCACCATCTTGTCTCATGCTTCCTGAGATACAGACATGGCTTCTGTTCTAAGTCCCTAGTAAACGTTTCTTCCTAGGAAACTGGATGTGTCAGCCTCTTTCTTCTGCCTCTCAGCTTCCTCAGCTGCAGGTTTGCACAGATCCTGCCCACTGTGAAACAGTCAGCCAGCTCTTCCTGCAATGACAGTCTCTCAAGTACCTTCACCTTGAAATAATCAGTATGCCAAACTGGCATATTTGGGGGTCGCATGTCCTTAACTCTTTCGTTGCAAAGGTCTTTGAACTAACCTTCTTATCCCTCCTTGCTTCCTTTGGTCAATTCTCAACAGAAAAGCCAGAGTGATTCCTTCCTTCCTTCCTTCCTTCCCTCCTTCCTTCCTTCCTTCCTTTTCTTTCTTTTCTTTCTTTCTTTCTTCTTTCATTTTTGAGACGGAGTCTCGCTCTGTCACCTGGGCTGGAGTGCAGTGGCCGGATCTCAGCTCACTGCAAGCTCCGCCTCCCGGGTTCACGCCATTCTCCTGCCTCAGCCTCCCGAGTAGCTGGGACTACAGGCGCCCGCCACCTCTCGCCCGGCTAGTTTTTTTTTTTTTTTGTATTTTTTAGTAGAGACGGGGTTTCACCGTGTTAGCCAGGATGGTCTCATCTCCTGACCTCGTGATCCGCCCGTCTCGGCCTCCCAAAGTGCTGGGATTACAGGCTTGAGCCACCGCGCCCGGCCAGAGTGATTCTTTAAAAAAAAAAAAAAGTCAGATCATTTCAATCTTCCATTCAAAACCCTCTAGTAGTGTTACTGGAAAGGGATCACAATTCAGATCCCAAGAGAGTGTTCTTGGATCTCATGCAAGAAAGAAATCAGGGCAAGTCCGTAAAATGAAAGCAGGTTTAAGAAAGTAAAGAAATAAAAGAATGGCTACTCCAAAGACAGAGCAGCCCCAAGGGCTGCTGGTTGCCCATTTTTTTATGGTTATTTATTGATGATACATGCTAAACAAGGCGTGGATTACTTATGCCTCCCCTTTGAGACTATATAGGGGAACTTCCTGATGTTGCCACGGCATTTGTAAACTGTCATGGCGCTGGTGGGAGTGTAGCAGTGAGGACAACTGGAGATCACTCTCGTTGCCATCTTGGTTTTGGTGGGTTTTGGTTGGCTTCCTTACTGCAACCTGTTTGATCAGCAAGGTCTTTATAGTGACCTCCTGTCTCATTCTGTGACTAAGAATACCTTAACTTACTGGAAATGTAGCCCAGCAGGTTACAGCCTCAGGTTAACCAGCTCCTGTTTGAGATGGAGTTGCTGTGGTTCAAAGGCCTCTGACAGCAGGGCTGAGTGCAGTGGCTCACGCCTGGAATCCCAGAACTTTGGGAGGCCAAGGTGGGTGGATTGCTTGAGCTCAGGAGTTCAAGACCAGCCTGGCCAACATGGAGAGTCCCCGTCTCTAGTAAAAATACAAAAATTAGCTGAGCATGGTGGCACATACCTGTAATCCCAGCTACATGGGGTGCTGAGGTGGGAGGATTGTTTGAGCCCAGGAGTTTGAAGCTGCAGTGAGCTGAGATTTCACCACTGCATTCCAGCCTGGCAATAAAGTGAGACCCTGTCTCAAAAAAAAAAAAAAAAAAAAAAAGTCGGGGGGTGGGGACCGGCGTGATGGATCATGCCTATAATCCCAGCACTTTGGGAGGTGGGTGGATCACTTGAGGCCAGGAGTTCGAGACCAAACTGGCCAACATGGCAAAACCCCACCTGTACTAAAAATACATAAGTCAGCTGGGCATGGTGGTATGTGCCTGTAATCCCAGTTACTCGGGAGGCTGAGGCAGCAGAATCGCTTGAACTTGGGAGGTGGAGGTTGCAGTAAGCCGAGATCATGCCATTGTACTTCGCTACGGAGAGTCTGTCTCCAAAAAAAGAAAAGTAAAGAAAAGAAAAAGAACATACACATTTATCCATTAAGTTCTCCATCTTTCATGGGTGCCCCAAAACAATTACAATAGAAACACCAAAGATCTCTGATCACAGATCACCAGAACATATGTAATATTAGGTTGGTGCAAAAGTAACTGTGGTTTTGACCATTACTTTTAATAATAATGAAAAAATTTGAATACTGTGAGGATTACCAAAATGTGACACAGAAACACGAAGTAAGCACACTCTGTTTGAAAAAAAAAAAAAATGGCACCAATAGACTAGCCCGACACAGGGGTACCACAAACATTCAATTTGTAAAAGTCACAGTATCTGTGCAGTACAGCAAAGCCAAGCACAGTAAAAGGAGGGATGCCTGTGAGTGGAATCATACCATATGTAGTCCTTTGTGACTAATTCTTTCATTGAGTATAACGTTTTCTTCATTCATGTTGTAGAGTAAATAAGTACAGTCAGGCCTCTGTACCCGTAGGTTCCACATCCATAGATTCAACCAAACCGCACATTGAAAAAATTGGGAAAAAATTTTGTGTCTGTACTGAACAGCATGTATAGACTTTTTTTCTTGCCATTATTTCCTAAACAATATAATACAACAGCTATATCCAGCCTGGGCAACACAGTGAAACCCCGTCTCTACTAAAATACAAAAAATTAGCAGGGCGTGGTGGTGGGCACCTATAATCCCTGCTACTTGGGAGGCTAAGGCAGAATAATTGCTTGAACCCGAGAGGCAGAGGTTGCAGTGAGCCAATTTCACGCCATTGCATTCCAGCCTGGGTGACAAAGCGAGACTCTGTCTCCAAAAAACCACAACTATTGGCTGGGCATGGTGACTCACGCCTGTAATCCCAGCACTTTGGGAGGCTGAGACAGGTGGATCACAAGGTCAGGAGTTCAGGACCAGCCTGACCAACATGGTGAAACCCGTCTCTATGAAAAATACAAAAATTAGTTGGGCATGGTGGTGCGTGCCTGTAATCCCAGTTACTCAGGAGGCTGAGGCAGGAAAATCACTTGAACCCGGGAGGCGGGGGTTGCAGTGAGCTGAGATCGTGCCACTACACTCCAGCCTGGGCAAAAGAGTGAGACTCCATCTCAAAACAAAACAAAACAAAACACTATTTACATCATATTCAACATTATAGATAATCTAGAGATGATTTAAAGTAATATGCAAATACTACATCATTTTATATAAGGAACTTAAGCATCCATGAATTTTGGTATCCTCAGGGGTCCTCAAACCAATCCCCTGTGGATACTGAGGGACAATTGTACAACATTCCTTTTGTGGCCAAATAACATTCCATTATGTGAATATTCAGTACTACATTGTGTTTCTCCATTCACCAGTTGATAAACATTAAGGTGGTTTACACTTTTTGGCTATTATGAATAATGCCACTATGAACACTAATGTACACATTTATGTGGCGACATATGCTTTCAATTCACTTGGACATATACCTAGGAATGGAAGTGCTGGGTCATATGGTAACTCTACGCTCAAATTATTTAGGAATTGCCAGACTGTTCTGCAAAGTGACTGCACAATTTTACATTCTCACCAGCAATTTATGAAACTTCCAATTTCTCCACATTCTTGTCAACACTTGTTTTTTTTTTCTTTTCTTTTCTTTTGAGATGGAGTCTCGCTCTGTCACCAAGGCTGGAGTGCAATGGCGAGATCTCGGCTGACTGCAACCTCTGCCTCCCGGGTTCAAGTGATTCTCCTGTCCCAGCCTCCCGAGTAGCTGGGATTACAGGCACCTGCCACCACACCTGGCTAATTTTTGTATTTTTAGTAGAGACGGGGTTTTGCCATGTTGACCAGGCTGGTCTCAAATTCCTGACCTCAGGTGATCCACCCGCCTCAGTCCCACAAAGTGTTGGGATTACAGGTATGAGCCACCGCGCCCGGCCCCTAAATTACCTCTTTAAGCTTCAATATAAGTCTAGAATGCAGGTATACTATTATGACCTCTGTTTTAGAGGTAAAGAAGTGAAGCCACAGGAAGGTTCAGTAACTTGCCTGAGGGCTCATAAATAGGTGGCAGCAGAGTTGGGATGGCACACTCAGGTCGTCTGGTTCCAGAGCTGCACTTAAACACAGGACGTAGACCCGGTAATGAGAAAGAGGAAGCTATTTCAGGCACAGAGCCAAACGCAGGGATTTGCAAGTTCATTGCATAAAAAATAAACTGCCCAGTCTGACTAGGGAAGAGCACTCACCAGAGCCAGGTTGCAGGAGACAAAATGAGGATAGAGCGAGGCAGGCTGGTGGAGGGCCTGGACTGTCAGGCCTAGAGACTTGGATTCCATTAGGAATGTTAATTGGGAGTCATGGTTGGAGTGTGGTCAAGGGAACAACAAAACAAAAACAGCAGCTCAGTGGCTGTCAACATGTTAATGGCCTTTGAAAATAAAGTACACAAACAAGGAGTGGCAGGAAGGCGAAAGGAAAGCTTTCGCATCACCAAGCTCAAACTACTCTGTATTATAATTACACAATATAAAAAGATGAAGAGGCCGGGCGTGGAGGACCATGCCTGTAATCTCAGCACAAGATCCTTTGGGAGGCCAAGTTGGGGGGACTGCTTGAGGTAAGGAGTTTGAAACCAGCGTGGGCAACATAGTGAGGCTTTGTGACAAAAAATACGAAAATTCCAGCCTGGGCAACATAATGAAACCTGGTCTCCACAAAAATGATAAGAACTAGCTGAGGATGGTGGTGCACACCTGTCATCCCAGCTACTCAGGAGGCTGAGGCAGGAGGATCACTTGAGCCCAGGAGGTTGAGGCTACAGTTAGCCATGTTCAAGCCACTGCACTTTAGCTTAAAGAACAGAGCAAGATGCTGTCTCTAAAAAACAAAACAAAACAAAAAAACGCTGGGTGAGGTGGCTTACGCCTATAATCCCAGCACTTTGGGAAGACAGGGTGGGTGGACCACGTGATGTCAGGAGTTCGAGACTAGCCTGGCCAACATGGTGAAACCCCGTCTCTACTAAAAATACAAAAATGAGCTGGGCGCGGTGTCACATGCCTATAATCCCAGCTACTTGGGAGGTTGAGATTCGAGAATTATTTGAACCCGGGAGGTGGAGGCTGCAGTGAGCCAAGATCATGCCACTGCACTCCAGCCTGGGCGACATTGCGAGACCCTCTCTAAAACAAAACAAAACAAAAGATGGAAAGATTGTAAGTTATCCTCACCAAACTTCTCCGTCCCCTTCAGACACATTTAGATGTTCACATCTATAATTAGCCATTGTCAATAGTAATGAGATTCTAACAACTTCATATCGCCTGTGTACAGTGTGCTGCGTACAAAGATTTTAATCTCTACAGCAACCTGTTCAGAAGAGGGAGCTGATGCTTGGGCGGGAAGGGGGAATGTTCTGTCTCTTTCCTTTTCTCTGGAAAAAAACAACAACAACTTTCATGTCATCCAGGCTAACTCTCTTCAAACATGAATCTTCTCTACAGCATCTGAAGGCCTCTAGGATTCTTCCCATTAAGTCACATCTGCCTCTGAGCAGGGGGACAAGGCAGCATTGCACAAAGCCTATCTCCACCTCTCTTAGCCCAGTGACCGCAGAGAAAAATGTCGCTAATATCTCAAAGATACTGAGTGCTGCTTAGAGTTGCAGTGGCAAACATTTTTATCCATGTAAAAATGTAGTCCAAGAAAGTTTAGCTTGTTTTCCCCTGCTGTTCTCCAGCCTATTTCTACCTAATTATTTTTTCAGGTGCCAAAAGTACAGGCAGGGAATTCAGAGGAAAGTAAAACAGTATTTACTGAGTGCAACTCTATGGCAGGCTCTTTATTCGCATGATCTCATTTAATTTCCTTAACAATCTTGTAAGGTAAAAATTGTTATTCCCAGTGTTAATGCAATATATGGACACTGAGGCCAAACAGCTTAAGTAACTGGCCTAAATGCACAAAGGCCTGGAAGTGGCAGAACCTGGACTCCCATCCAAGTTCTAAAGACTTCCTTCTATGTCCCCTGCACTCTTCGATAGCCCACATTCTCTTTCCCAGCAGTCTCTAATTACCAAAATTACTCTCCAAAAAAAAAAAAAAAAAAAAACAGAAACAAAAACAAAAAGCCAGCCACAGTAGCTCACTCCTGTAGACCCAGCACTTTGGGATGCTAAGGCAAGAGGATCACTTGAGCCCAGGAGTTTGAGACCAGCTTGGGCCACGTAAGGCGACCCTATCTGTATTAAAAAGAAAGAAAATTAGCCGGGTGTGGTGTGGTGGCGTGCACTCATGGTCCCAGCTACTCAGGAGGCTGAGATGAAAGAATCACCTGATCACCTGAGGATCACTTGTGGTTCCAGCTACTTGGGAGCTCGAGGCTGCAGTGAGTCAAGATCATGTCACTGCACTCCAGCCTGGGCAACAGAAAGAAACCCTGTCTCAAAAAAAAAAAAAAGAAAAAGAAAGAAAGAAAGAAAATTGCTTTCCTTCAACACCCTGCTTAGACAGCAACTGGCTTCAACAAATAATGCCTTGAACATTAGTAGCAGTGCTGGGGAGGAAATGAGCTGAACCCAAAACACTAGAGACGGTGGCCAGAGGGGGCCTGTCACAATACCTGCTCCCACCTCATCCTGCAGCCGAAGAAGCACTTTCTTCCACTTCTTCTTTATTGGCTCTGTGAGAGTTAATTCTGTGTGTCAGTTTGACTGGGTTGCAATGTGCTCAGATAGTCAAATGGTCCTCTGGGTGTTCCTCTGAGGGTATTTCTGGAAGAGATGAACATTTGAGGCCGGGCATGGTGTCTCACGCCTGTAATCCCTACACTTTGGGAGGCCTAGGGAGGTGGATCACCTGAGGTCAGGAGTTTGAGACCAGCCTGGCCTTCATGATGAAACCCCATCTCTACAAAAATGCAAAAAATTAGCCAGGTGTGGTGGACAGTGGCCCCTGGCACCGGTGTATGTGCAGCAATAGATAGATAAAATCTAAGGTTTTAGGACAGATGTGTGAAGGCTGCTGGTGAACGGATGGGACCAGGACAAAGAGGACACCTCAAGTACAAGGTGCTCTTTGACAAGGCCAAGCACCGCTGCGGGTGGCAGGGTGGTTTCCCTCCCAGTCATCCCTGACAACTAAAGGGACATCATTTATGCCCGTGCTCCAAGCCATCCTTCAGCTCTTTTGGTTAAACCAACATGTATGGCTCTGGGCCTGGCGTGGTGGTACACGCCTATAATCTCAGCACTTTGGGAAGCTGAGGCGGGAGGATTGCTTGAGCCCAGGAGTTTGAGGCTAGCCTGGGCAACATAGTGAAACCCTAACTCTACAACAAAATACAAAAATTAGCCGGGTGTGGTGGAGTGCACCTGTAATCCCAGCTACTCAGGGGGCTGAGGTGTGAGGCTCACCTGGGCTTGGGCAGATGAGGATGCAGTGAGCCGTTATCATGCCACTGCACTCCAGGCTGGGTGACAGAGGGAGACCCTGATTCAAAAAAAAAAAAAAAATTTATGGCTCTGGCATTTTTCACGTTTGCTGGAGCATGTTCCTTGGCGGCATATTGAGAACACAGAAACCTTGTCTATGATGCATAATGACCATCGGAGGAACTAATCCCCAGCTAGCTCCATTGTCAGCAACTATCAAGAACCTGCTAGGGGGCCAGGTGCGGTGTCTCCTGCCTGTAATCCCAGCACTTTGGGAGGCCGAGGTGGGCGGATCACTTGAGGTCAGGAGTTTGAGACCAGCCTGGCTAACATGACAAAACCCTGTCTCTACTAAAATAAATACAAAAATTGGCCAGGTGCAGCGGCTCACACCTATAATCCCAGCACTTTGGGAGCCCAAGGTGGATGGATCACCTGAGGTCAGCAGTTCGAGACCAGCCTGGCCAAAATGGTGAAACTCTGTCTCAACTAAAAATACAAAAATTAGCTGCGCGTGGTGGCATGCCCCTGTAATCCCAGCTACACAGGAGGTTGAGGCAGGAGAATCGCTTGAACCCAGGAGGTGGAGTTTGCAGTGAGCTGAGATTGCGCCACAGCACTCCAGCCTGGGTGACAGAGCAAGACTCCGTTTCAAACAAACAAAAACAAAAAATGAAAATTAGCCCTGCGTGGTGGCGGGCGCCTGTAGTCCCAGCTACTCGGGAGGCTGAGGCAGGAGAATTGCTTGAACCCGGGAGGTGGAGGTTGCAGTGAGCTGAGATCGTGCCACTGCACTCTAGCCTGGGCGACAGAGTGAGACTCTATCTCAAAAAAAAAAAAAAATTTGTGGGAGAAACAGGAATGAATAAGATTTGGGTCCTACCTTCATGGAGTTTTAATATTAATCTGAGTAGTTTCAAAATATGCCTAATGAGACTCCAAATAAACCTTATGTTACAGAATGAATTCTGTTAAAGGGCAGAGCATAGTGGCTCTAAAGTCAATCTGTTTCACCACTTACTAGCTCTGTGAGCTTGATTAAATGCCTTAATCTCTCTGTGCTTTGGTGAATTTGTCTATAAGATGAGAGAACAAGGCCGGGCATGGTGGCTCACACCTGTAATGCCAGCATTTTGGGAGGCCAAGGTGGGTGTATTGCTTGAGCTCAAGAGTTCGAGACCAGCCTGGGCAACATGGCGAAACCCCATCTCTACTAAAAATACAAAACAAAATAAAATTGAAAAATGAGAGGACAAGAAGTACCTACTTCATAGGTTGTGGTGAGAATTAAATGAGTCAATGCCTATAAACTTCTTAAAGCAAGGCCTGGAACATAGAAAACATTCTATTAACATTAATAATAATTATTATTTAAACTATCAACAAATATTGTGTCTCTGCATGAGACATAACAACCAAGAGTTTTATAAACTTGGCACAAAGAGACCTCATCTCTTGGTTATTTCGGGAGTTGGAATATATCCTTACACAGAAACATTGTAATGGATGACACTTGGTTTCCAGGCTCTCAAACAAAAGTTATCTAAGCCATGTTATCACTTGAGACTTGCATGTTTCACAGTTTAAGGATGAATTTAAGACCATTCTATTGTGAAAATAAAATGGCACACTGATAAAAAGAGAACCAGCAACGTTTTATTTACCTTGAAAGTTGGTAATTTAAGAAAAACAGGGTAGATTTTAACAGGATGAAGAGGAATATACAAATTTGTGACAAGATGAAAAGAAACATCTGGGTACTTGAAAGGTTTTAGAGGTTGAGACTCAACTAGTTTCTTAGGAAGTCTTATTTCACCCTGGGACTTACACGGCTTTTTTCCCCAGCCATTACTAGAAGTGGTTTTGCACCTCCACGCGGTATTAAAAGTGACAGAAGAGGACAAAAGGAAGATATGCATACAGGAGGGAGAAATAAATTATCTGCAGTGGTATTAACTCAGCTTTAAGAAATAAGGGCAGGATGGAGAGTCTTCAGAAGGAAATATAAAATATTCCCAGCAGTCCAGGACCTCTATAACTTCAATGATTGTGTTACCGGAAAAGGGGTCTCTATCCAGACCCCAAGAGAGGGTTCTTGGATCTCAAGCAGGAGGGACTTCAAAATGAGTCAGAGTGCAGTGAAAGAAGCACCATTATTAGAAACTACACTATTAGAGTAGGGCATCCTCAGAAAGCAAGAGCAGGAACACCTCGACTCTGTTTTTTGTTTTTCTTCGCTAGAGATCTTGTCTATATAAAGGCTAAGCCCAGCTGTGTCCATGTGTGGGTGAGCAGACAGCATGACAGAATGTATGACTCTACTGATTTAAAGAAAACTGGCCTTGACATTCTAGTGTGTGGATATATCAAAGCATAACTATTATTATCTTGAAAACAGAGATTGTTCTGGGTATTGGACATCTGGATTCTCAGCTGTCATAGGAGTGTGTCCTTGTAGGTATCTTTAGGCTGCTTCCTCCACTGTAAACAGCCCTTGAGTGTGGGTTGTGACCAACAGAGAATGGGCTTTGCTATTTCTCAAGATGGAGCTGAACTTAAAATGGCACTACTCTGGCCCTCCTAGGCTCCTGCTTCCCTAACATTACCCCCACTATTTATGAGGGAACCCTTAATCTTTTTGTTTTGTTTTGTTTTTTTGAGACAGGGTCTCGCTCTGCCGCCCAGGCTAGAGTGCGGTGGTGCGATCTCAGCTCACTGCAGCTTCCACCTCCCAGGCTCAAGTGATTCTCGTGCCTCAGCCTCCCTAGTCTCTGGGTTTACAGGCATGCGCCACCCAGCTAAGAGAATCCTTAATTTTAAGAGGAGAGGAGGGCAAAGGTCATTCTTCTGTAACTTCCTCCTGCTGATAGTGGACATCGATTGCTGGGACAGGGTCCTTTCATGAATGCATGCACTGAGCCTCTTCAGGGAGCCAGGCGGTTGGTTCCTTGCTTGACCAATGTCCCATTAGTTCCTATAAAGTTAAAATATGAAATTAGTAAATAGATGGGTAAAGAAGTTGCTGAGCTATTTTATCTTGCAACCCCACACAAGTACAACAGAAGTAAAAAATATAGCAACTTACAATAACCAATATTGATATTATAATACCAAGCATGCTGAAAAGAAACGCTTTCCAAGTGCTGGATAGCTAACAAAACCGGCTATTATGGGGCCTTGAGACAGAGAATCAGTGCTGTAATGTGAGTTTCCAAGGAGCTCATAGCCTGGGATACATTATGGGAACACTCCGGAATATAAATAGAACATGCAGTTTTGATCAGGGCAGAAGTTCCTCCTTGGGCTGCAGTTAAAATGTTTAAAGCCATACAGTTTTGTAGAGCCATTTGTCTTCTTTGGTAAGTCTCTTCTGTCAGAAGGGTGATAGCCTGATGAGTATTATTAAAAGCTACAGTGGCCTGGGCCTGGTGGCTCACACCTATAATCCCAGCACTTTGGGAGATTGGGGCAGGTGGATCACTTGAGTTCAGGAGTTAGAGACCAGCCTGGCCAACACGGTGAAAACCTGTCTCTACTAAAAAAACAAAAATTGGCTAGGAGTGGTGGCACACGCCTGTTGTCCCAGTGACTCGGGAGGCTAAGGCTAACCTGGGAGGTGGAGTTTGCAGTGAGCCGAGATGGCACCACTGCTTTTCAACCTGGGTGATAGAGCAAGACTCCCTCTCAAAAATAAATAAAGAAAAACTGCAGCTGTGTGTTTTGCCAGGGCTTCTACTTGTAATTCAACATCTATAGCCACTGCTTGAGGAGAGAAGACAGCCATAGAATAAAATCACCAAGAAGCCCACTTTTTCTGTCTATGACGAGCCATCACTGTTTCCCCATTGGTGGGGAGGGAATCTAGATGTGTAAGGACATCTAGGAGATAAGGACAGCCCCAAGTGTATCGTCCAGTCTGACTGTAAGGTGGATACGGTCAATCTTGAGACTCACGTGCCCATAACCATCCCCAAGGGGAGGAACGGGCACCCAATCTTAGAGATGTATTTTGCTACCTTATCCACATCTGATCAGTTAAGGGGAGGGTTTGATTGCGTTGTTCGGGTGGCAGCCATCCCATGTTATGTATTTCAGCCTGGAGGCTGCTGTTTTCATACCTCTTAAGGCAAAGTAGTACTTTGCTTGCTACTTGAATTTGGGTAGCCGTTAACCAACTGAACTCATTATATATGGTGTAGCCTAAAGTGGGGATGTTTTTGGGAGGCCGAGGCCGGCAGATTACCTGAGGTCAGGAGTTTGAGACCAGCCAGACCAACATGGAGAAATCCCATCTCTACTAAAAATACAAAATTAGCCAGGTGTGGTGGCGCATGCCTGTAATCCCAGCTACTCAGGAGGCTGAGGCAGGAGAATCGCTTGAACTGGGGAGGCGGAGGTTGCGGCGAGCCGAGATCACGCCACTGTACTCTAACCTGGGCAACAAGAGCAAAACTCCATCTCAAAAAAAAAAAAGTAGGGATGTTAATCATTTGTTTGTGAATTAACTGAAAAAGGCATTTCTTAGTTTCAGTGTAGAAAGAAAAGGAATAAAGACTGGTGTCCCTTTGGTACATTGGAAAAGGAAGGTACTCATTTGTAATTTTTTTTTTTTTTTTTTGAGACGGAGTCTCACTGTGTCCCCCCAACTGCAGTGGTGCGCGATCTTGACTCACTGCAAATTCCACCTCCTGGGTTCAAGGGATTCTCCTGCCTCAGCCTCCCGAGTAGCTGGAATTACAGGCACGTGCCATCGTGCCCGGCTAATTTTTGTATTTTTAATAGAGACGGGGTTTTACCACGTTGGTAAGGCTGGTCTCAAACGCCTGACCTCGTGATCCGCCCACCTCAGCCTCGAAAGCGCTGGGATTACAGGCATGAACCACCACACCTGTCCTAAGGTGCTTATTTCTTTTGTTTTTTTCTTTTCTTTTTTTTTTTTTATTATACTTTAAGTTCTAGGGTACATGTGCATAACGTGCAGGTTTGTTACGTATGTATACATGTGCCATGTTGGTGTGCTGCACCCATCAACTCGTCAGCACCCATCAATTCATCATTTATATCAGGTATAACTCCCCAATGCAATCCCTCCCCCCTCCCCCCTCCCCATGATAGGCCCCAGCCATCCCACTACTGGGTATATACCCAAAGGATTATAAATTATGCTACTACAAAGACACATGCACACGTATGTTTATTGCGGCACTATTCACAATAGCAAAGACTTGGAATCAACCCAAATGTCCATCAGTGACAGACTGGATTAAGAAAATGTGGCACATATACACCATGGAATACTATGCAGCCATAAAAAAGGATGAGTTTGCGTCCTTTGTAGGGACATGGATGCAGCTGGAAACCATCATTCTTAGCAAACTATCACAAGAACAGAAAACCAAACACCGCATGTTCTCACTCATAGGTGGGAACTGAACAATGAGCTCACTTGGACTCGGGAAGGGGAAGGTGCTTATTTCTTACAGACTACTTATATAAGTGGCTCCAAAGGCTTAAAACAGCCTATTGAATATGCCAAAGTAAGCCTGAGGTTGATGAAAGAGGTAACTCACGGCTTACCCAACAATTTGTCTGGTTTTGCAGGGGGAGAGAGTTTGTGCCCAATCTGCAAACAAAATTAGTTTCAACTCTATAGTAAAAGAGAAGTTTTTGTTTGTTTTTTTTTAAAGATGGAGTCTCGCTCCTGCTTCCCAGGCTGGAGTGCCGTGTCGCAATCTCAGCTCACTACAACCTCCGCCTCCCAGGTTCAAGCCATTCTCCTGCCTCATCCTCCTGAGTAGCTGGGATTACAGGTGTCTGCCTCCACACCTGGCTAATTTTTGTATTTTTAGTAGAGACAGGGTTTTACTATGTTGGCCAGGCTGGTCTCTAACTCCTAACCTCAGGTGATTCGCCCCCTTCAGCCTCCCAAAGTGCTGGGATTACAGGGGTGAGCCACTGCGCATGGCCTGAGAAGAAGCTGTTGATCCTTTATTAGCTCACAGGAGTATTCCAGAACAGGGGTGTCTGTGTGAGATACCTGTGGCATGTAGTTCCAGGAGAGACAGGTTTAATTCTGGATAAGTGTACCCAACTGCATATTCATATTCACAAAGTGCCTTTTGTACCTGTCTAAAATTAATATATTTTTGCAACTGGTGGCTGTTTTCCTCTGTTAGAAAATCTGCAGTCAAGAAAGGCCTACTGCCTGGCACAGTGGCTCACACCTGTAATCCTAGCACTCTGGGAGGCTGAGGTGGGTGACCTGAGGTCGGAAGTTCAACACCAGCCTGACCAATATAGTGAAACTCCGTCTCTACTAAAAATACAAAAGTAAGCTGGACCTGGTGGCACAGGCCTGTAGTCCCAGGTACTCGGGAGGCTGAGGCAGAAGAATCACTTGAACCTGGGAGGCAGAGGTTGCAGCGAGCCGAGACTGCACCACCACACTCCAGCCTGGGCGACAGAGTGAGACTCTGTCTAAAAAAAAGAAAAGAAAAGAAAAGAAGGCAGGAAGAAGGAAAGGGCCTACCATACATTAATTCGAAAGGACTTAGCTGTCAATCTGTCTTTGGGATGGCTCGAACCAGCAATAAGGCTACAGGTAGCAGGGAAAGCCATGACTGTGACTATGACGTTTCCTGACATAGTTTAGCTAAAGTCCTTTTTACAGTTTGATTGGCTCTCTCTACTTTGCCAGAGGATTGGGGTCTCCATGCAGAATGAAGACAATATTGAATTCTCAGGGCTAAAGACGTGTAATGGGTTATGGCTTGCAGTAAAGAAGGGGCTGTTATCACTTTGGAGACTCTCAGGCAACCAGAACCTAGGGATGACTTCTTTTCTTTTCTTTTTCTTTTTTTCTTTTTTTCTGAGATGGAGCCTCACTACAATACCCAGGCTGGAGTGCAATGGTGCAGTCTCAGCTCACTGCAACCTCTGCTTCCCAGGTTCAAGCGATTCTCCTGCCTCAGCCTCCCAAGTAGCTGGGACTACAGGCACGTGCCACAAAGCCTAGCTGATTTTTGTATTTTTCGTACAGACGGGATTTCACCATATTAGCTAGGTTGGTCTCAAACTCCTGACCTCAAGTGATCCACCCCCCTCAGCCTCCCAAAGTGTCGGGATTACAGGCGTGGGCCAGCACACCCGGCTGGGATGATTTCTTTAGCAGGCATTTGGAGACATCTAGGGCCTTTTCAGACCCACCTGGAAAAGCCTCAATCCCAACCAGTAAAAGTACCACCAAATACTCCACAAGAAGGCATTTGAGAAAAATCTAGTTGCCAGTCTTCACCAGGATAAGTTCCTCTATATCAGACAGGTTTGACCAGAGGTGAGGGCAAGGATTGATTACCCGGATTATTTCAGGTACAAATCTCATAAGCCCGAGTCACTTGTTGTATTGTCTTAATAAGACTTTACCTATAAATAGGCAAGACATCAATGGACACAAAGAGTCTCTCCCCAAGTGAGCAGAATCGTGCAAGTGTTTGACTATTTTTCATTGATTTGCACCTGTATGAACAACCTATAATTATCATTAACTCACCGGCTGGAAGGATCTTGATCCAAACTGTGGCTTTCAGCCCATTCTGGTTCTTCTTTAGTATGTTCTGGTTCTGCTATTACTGGGGCAGTAGGCACCAACATGCCTATAGGTTCTGCTGGTTCCTTTAATGCAGCAGCCTTGGCTGCCGCACCTGCAAAAGAATTTCCTTTTGTTGTATTAGAGTCCCTCTTTTGATGCCCCCTGCAATGAATTACAACTACTTCTCTTGGTAGAAGAAAAGTGTCTAACAGGCTTAGGTTTGACTAAATGATGCTTTATGGGAGAGCCCTTGGTAGTTAGAAGCCCTTGTTCCTTCCAGATAGCAGGGCATGGAGCACTAAAAATGCAAATTTTGAGTCAATGCACATTTTCAGCTTTAAATCCTTCCCTAATTACAGGGTCCTGGTGAGGGTCACTAGTTCTGCCTTTTGAGACAGTAGAAGTTAATAAGGCTCGTGCCTCGATTATCTCACTTTGACTGACTATAGCATATCCAGCCTTTCTGTTTCCTTGATGCATAAGGCTGCTCCCGTCAGCAAACCATTCTGCTTGGGGTTGTGTAAAGGCTCATCTTTTAAATCTGGTCTGTGAGAATAAGCTTGTTTTATAACTTATACACAGGAGTGGATTTAAAGGGTCTGTGGATTCTGGCAAATAAGTTGCAGTGGGTTTTTTGGTTTTGGCTTTTAAAAAAAATTTATTTTTATTTTATTTCAACTCCAGTATTCAAGCAATATTGGAGTTGTAGGGTTTAAAGTCTGGCATATTTTAAGGGTTATGTTTGGAGTGTCCAACAGTAGCATTTCATATTTTAATAAGCAGACTCCTGTCATCCTCTGATGTCCTTTAGCCCCTGAATGTGATGCAGGGTCAACACTTCCAGGTGGTGGCTCAGTGTGAGTTTAGTGGTTCCATCTACTAAGAAGGGAGTAGCTGCAATGGCTGTGAGACATCCTGGCCATCCCACGGCCACAGGACCCCATTGCTTAGAAAAATAAGCCACCTGGCCGGATGCAGTGGCTCACGCCTCTAATCCCAGCATTTTGGGAGGCCAAGGCGGGTGGATCACCTGAGGTTGGGAGTTCAAGACCAGCCTGACCAACGTGGAGAAACCCCGTCTCTACTAAAAATACAAAATTAGCCGGGCGTGGTAGCAAGTGCCTCTAGTCTCAGCTACTTGGGAGGCTGAGGCAGGAGAATCTCTTGAACCTGGGAGGCAGAGGTTGCAGTGAGCTGAGATTATGCCACTGCACTCCAGCCTGGGCAACAGAGCGAGAATCAGTTTCAAAAAAAAAAAAAAAGGAATGACTTATTATTTTAAATTAGGGGACCCTAAGGCCAGAGCAGTGCTTATAGGTAGGGCATTCAGACATTAGTAAAAAGACATGAATAAAGATTAGAGTCCCAGTTGTACAGCTCAAAGGATAGGTAAAATGGCAAGTCTGGGCTTAGCCATCAGCTCCCCTCACAATGCAGTCTTGCGGGGGTAACGGCCTGCTATAGTGAGTCAAACCAGAGTAAGCAGTTCCCATATCCAATAAGAATCAATCGTCTTACCCACCCTATCTAGAGTCACCTAACACTCCTCCAGCAATACGGTTAATTGTCCGACTGGAGCTGAGGCAGGGGGGTCTCAGGCCCTGTCACACCTGGGTCTGCTGGACCTTGATGGATTCAGGGGCCAAAGTCTCCCTCTGAAACCTGGGCCACTTCCTCTTCCAACGGCCCAGCTTCTGACAAGTTAGCACACTGATCTATGTCCAGGGTGCAGTAGCTCGGAAACTGCTCCTGGGGCTCTTCACCTGGTGGTATCCTTTGCCAAGCCCACTGATGAGGCAGGTGAACCTGAGTAGGTGGTACACTCAGTGTGACGGCCAGGAGCTCTGCTTTTTGGGAAGAGCATTTCAACTCATCTGCTTCCTCTGCCTTGTCTCTGTTGTTAAATATTGCAAAGGCCATATCCAAGAGCTGACTCATAGGAATCTCAGGCTCCAAAGCAGCTTTCTGCAGTTTCCTACGAATATCAGGAGCAGCCTGTGTTACAAAATGAACTCCCAATAGTGTCCCTCTCTTGAACCTGGCTCAGTATTAGCATGCAATTGTTTTTCTTTTTTTTTTTTTTCTTTTTTCTTTTTTTTGAGACATGGTCTTACTCTGTCACCCAGGCTGGAATGCGTGGCGTGTTCATGACTCACGGCAGCCTCAAGCACTTAGGGAAAAGCGATCCTTCCACCTCAGCCTCCTGAGTAGCTAGGACTACAGGCATGCGCCGCCACGCCCAGCTAGTTTTTGTTTTTTTTACAGAGACAGAGTTTTGCCCTGTTGCTCAGGCTAGTCTCAAACTCCTGGCCTCAAGTGATCCACCTCCCTCAACCTTCCAAAGTGCTGGAATTACCGGTGTGAGCCACTGCACCCAGCCAGTATTAGTATACTTTTTTTTTTTTGAGGTGGAGTTTCACTCTTGTTGCCCAGGCTGGAGTGCAATGGCACGATCTCGGCTCACTACAACCTCTGCCTTCTGAATTCAAGTGATTCTCCTGCCTCAGTCTCACAAGTAGCTGGGATTACAGGCATGCGCCACCATGCCCTGCTAATTTTTTGTATTTTCAGTAGAGACGAGGTTTCTCCATGTTGGTCCGGCTGGTCTCAAACTCCCAACCTCAGGTGATCCACCCACCTCAACCTCCCAAAGTGCTGGGATTTACAGGCATGAGCCACCGCCCCCAGCCTAGTATACTTTCTTATAGCCTCTGCCAGGCATCCTTAAAATAGGGCTGGATTTTCGTCTTTACCTTGTGTGATCTCTCTAACTAATTAACAGATTTCTTTACACATTTTCTCACACCTCTATCAAATAAGTAATGAGTCCTTCTTTGCTAAGTCTTCACATCCCCTCTGATAATTCCTTCCTGGATCCTGCTCGGGTACTGCTGTTTTCTTAGCCCGATATACTTCATGATCTGGGCTATGGTCCATGATCCACATGGACCCTAGCCATTCCTGAAATTTGTTGTTTTTCTTCTATTGTACAGCAAATGGACAAAAGAACGTGAAGATTCTGCCATGTTAAAGTATAAGTTTGAACCAATTTCTCAAATTCATCAAGAAATTTACTAGGATCTTCAGAAAATTCACCAAACTTTTCCTTGCATAAAGCCAAATCAGACATAGAGAAAGGCACATGCACCCTAATAGTCCTTCCATCCCCATCAGCCACTTCCCTCAGAGGGCGAAGATTAGACTTTGCCAGTGGATATGAGGTGCTACTGTGAGTCGTGCAGGCAGGGCTGGCTTCTTCTGGTAGAGAAGGGCATAAAACAGGGCTGGAAGAATATGGGGGAGGATGACTGGTGTGGACACTGGAAGGGCTGGAAGTCTGACTTGGAGTCTCCAATGCACTAGGACTAGGCACATGGATGGCCCCTGCCTCACCGAATGGGAAAGCCTGTAAAAGGAGACCATCCAAAATGTCTGTCTTTACCTTATCTCATCCGTTCATCAAACATCACAAGACCCACTGTACTAAAAAAAAAAGAAAAAAAAGAAAAAAAAGTTGGTTGGATGTGGCAGCACATACCTGTAGCCCCAGATACTTAGGAGGCTGAGGTGGGAGGATCGCTTGAGCCCTGGAGGTCAAGGCTGCAGTGAGCATGATTGCACCGCTGTACTCCAAGCCTCAGCAACAGAGAGAGATGCTGTCTCAATTAAAAAAAAAAAAAAAAGAAAAGAAAGAAAGAAATATGCCTGGGCATAGTGGCTCACACCTATAATCCCAGCACTCTGGGAGGCCAATGTGGGTGGATTACTTGAGGCCAGGAGTTCACAACCAGCCTGCCCAACATGGTGAAACCCTGTCCCTACTAAAAATACAAAAATTACCCAGGTGTAGTGGTACACATCTATGATTCCAGCTACTCAGGGGGCATCCTGAGGCAGGAGAATCACTTGAACCTGGGAGGTGGAGGTTGCAGTAAGCCGAGATCACACCACTGCACTCCAGCCTGGGTGACAACGTAAGATTCCATCTGAAAGAAAGAAAGAAAGAGAGAGAGAGAGAAAGAAAAGAAAGAAAGAAAGAAAGAAAGAAAGAAAGAAAGAAA